>NW_022473591.1:62500-164849 GCF_009769535.1 Thamnophis elegans
TCTTTCTTTCTTTCTTTCTTTCTTTCTTTCTTCCTTTCTTTCTCTCTGTCTCTCTCTCTGTGTCAGTCTGTGTTTGTGTGTGTGTGTGTGTGTGTGTATCAGTGGTGGGTTTCAAAAATTTTTTGGAACCTCTTCTGTAGGTGTGGCCTGCTTTCCGGGTCCACTGGTGGAACCTCTTCTAACCGGTTCGGTAGATTTGACGAACCGGTTCTACTGAATAGGTGCGAACTGGTAGGAACCCACCTCTGATTCACGCCCTTGGCAACTGGCATCTCCGGGGTCTTGGGATTGCTGCGTGTGATATTCCCTGCGGATGTCTTGACAAGCAGGACCTCGATTGAGCCCGAAATGTCCGTTGCTAAGCGAGACATTTATTAAGTGAGCTCCGCCCCACTTTTTTTTTTAACGACCTTTCTTTGCCACGGTCGTTCAGTGAATCACTGCATTTGTTAAGTGAGTCGCGCGGTCGTTAAGTCAACCCGGCTTCCCCGTCGACTTTGAAAAAGTCGCGAAAGGGGAAACCACGTGGCCCCGGAACGCGGCAACTGTCATAAGTACATGCCAGTTGCCAAGCCTCTGAATTTTGACCAATGGTTGTGAGTGTGAAAAATGGCCGTAAGTCCCTTTGATCAGTGCCGTTGTAACTTCGAACAGTCACTAAATGAACTGTTGTAAGTTGAGGACTACCTGTGTTCACTGTTGCGACAGGACGGGTTGTTCCAGCGGTGGGCTGCCAAATCTTTTCCTAGCGGTTTCTATGAGAGAGCTTTGCACACATGCGCAGCACTCAAAGACTGCCCTCGGTATCAGTGCCCGCGAGCTGAGCTGTTTTTTCAGCTCAGCCGAGGTGAAGCAATCAGTGTTGGGTTTCAGCCGGTACAGCCCGGTACGGGCGTACCGCTAGTAGCTGTGAGCAGCGGCCACCGTACCGGTACAGTGGCTCATTTAGCCCACCCGCCTGCCCGCGTTCCATACCTGTTTTTAAGGCAACTGGCCAATTACGCATGTGCGCACAGTGTGCAGCGTTTGCGTGACCTCCCACAAGCATCTGGGTGTGGCAAGGGTGGTGGACTGTGCATGCGTTTGCAGCTTGCCCCATGCGCAGCGTACTGGTAGCGACAGGGAGAGGAATCCACCACTTGCAGCAATAGCAGTTAGACTTATATACCGCTTCCTAGGGCTTTCAGCCCTCTCCAAGTGGTTTACAGAGTCAGCATATCGCCCCCACAGTCTGGGTCCTCATTTCACCCACCTTGGAAGGATGGAAGGCTGAGTCAACCTTGAGCCGGTGAGATTTGAACCACTGAACTGCAGATAACAGTCAGCTGAAGTGGCTGCAGTACAGCACTCTAACCACTGCGCCACCTCGGCTCTGCTTTGCTGCGCGAATCAGCTGAGCTGAAACACCAGGGCGTGTAGGGCAGGGAATGAGGGCGGGGCCAGCCAGAGGTGGTATTTGCCGGTTCTTCGAACTACTCACAATTTCCGCTAGTGGTTTCTCCCGACACGATACAAACCGGCCAGTGGTGGGTTTCAAAAATTTTTCGAACCTACTCTGTGGGTGTGGCCTCCTTTGTGGGAGTGGCTTGCTAGCCATGTGACCTGGTGGGAGTGGCTTGCCGGCCATGTGTTTTCTTTCTTTCTCTTTCTTTCTCTCCCCCCCTCTCTCCTTCCTTTTGTTTCTCTGTCCCTTTTTCCTTTTTTCTTTCATCTCTCTCTCACTTTTTCTTTCTTTTCTTCTTTTTTTCTTTATTTCTTTCTTCCCTTTTTTCTCTTTCTCTCTCTGTGTGAGTCTGTCTCTCTGTGTGTGTGTGTGTGTGTGTCAGTGGTGGGTTTCAAAAAATTTTGGAACCTCTTCTGTAGGTGTGGCCTGCTTTCCGGGTCCACTGGTGGAACCTCTTCTAACCGGTTCGGTAGATTTGACGAACCGGTTCTACCGAATAGGTGCGAACTGGTAGGAACCCACCTCTGAAACCGGCTGAATACCACATCTGATTGGTTTCCCCTCCCCATTCCAATCACTCCCTTTCTAAGCAATCGGGAGCAATGGCAGTGACCCCCCCCTACTCTCCCCCTCAAATGTCGAAGAGGAAGGGGACAATCACACAATCACACCCAGGTGCCTGCTTTCGAACCAATTCCCGAGGAGGTTTGGGGCATTCAAAAATAGGGGTGGTCGAACTTCTGCAGACGATGATGATCCAAAAGGAAATGAATGCCTTGCAAACGAGAAACCATCGGTGTGAGAAAAAAAAAAAGGAAGATTCTCCTTCGGGAAAGAGAAAAATAATAATAATAATAATATTGCTTTGCTCAATGGCTTGATTAGCATTCCCCGGGGGCTTGCAGGCAAGTCACCCATTTTCTGCTTTTCATCCCAGCCTGCTGGTGGTTTTGTTCCCAGTTGAAAGCGCCTAGAGATTTGCCACCTGCCGGAATCGTTCGCTCCTTCCTACGTCTTTGGGGTTTTGGAAGAATTTTCCCGTATTGGAAGAAAAGAGAAGCCATTGCAGACAGGAGGAAGGGTGGAGAAGGATAAGGATCTCGAGGGATGAAGGAGAATCTCTGTAGCTCGGGGTTGGAATGTGGGACCTTGGGGCTCTCTGAGTGGGGCGGTTTCCTTTCAGACCTTTCATTACCCAACTAGAGACCATCATCATTGCTAGAAGGGAGAGGGGATTGTGAGGAGGAAGAGGACAACTGTGGGGTCCTTGGTGCTCTCTGAGCTTGGTGGTTTTATTGCAGACGTTTCATGACCCAGCTAGGGAACGTTATCATGGTAGAAGGGTGAGGGGTTTGTGGGGGGGGGAGGAGAAGGAGGAGGACTGTAGAGTCCTCGGTGCTCTCTGAGCCTGGTGGTTTTCTTGCAGATGTTTCATGACCCAACTAGGTAACATCATCAGTGCTAGAAGGAAGTGGGGATTGTGGAGAGGAGGAGGAAGAGGAGGAGGAGGAGGAGGAGGAGGAGGAGGGGGAGGAGGAGGAAGAGAAGGACTGTAGAGTCCTTGGTGCTCTCTGAGCTTGGTGGTTTTCTTGCATACATTTCACTTCTCTCTCTCTCTCTCTCTCTCTCTCTCTCTCATCTATCTATCTATCTATCTAATCTATCTACCTACCTACCTACCTACCTACCTCTCATCCCATCCATCATCCATCCATCGATCCATCCATCGATCCATCCATCCATCCATCCCTCCAACATCTGTCTATGTCTGTCTAGCTATCTGTCTATCATCTCCCTCCCTCTCTCACCTTTTATCCATCCATCATTGGATTCGTGTCCACTCTCCAACAAATTTGCAAAAATTGTAATTCGGGGTGACTCCCACGGGATTCAAAAACAACAGATATTACCCCCCAAAAAATCTTGCTTTTTTTGCCCCCTTCCCTTCCTCGGGATTCTCCTTCCACCGATTGTGACTGCTGAAGACTGCCTCCCCCCCACCGCCCCTGCACTGCTTGAGTATTTTCAATTTTCTTGAAACATCCCCCCAGGATTCCTCTTAATGGATTTTAGTTAAATACAGCCACGGGTTATCTAACGCAGGTGGGCGAATCCGTCTCCTTCCAAAACTCTCAGAAATCCACTCGATAAACAATATTACAATTTAATATAAATCTGTGTATTACTACTTGAACTATGTAAGTCTGTTAAACGCAACAAATAGGATTATTAATATTTTATTTGCAGTAAAAGGGGTGACATTTAGAATATGGAGATTGGCACATAAAAACAGCCTACCGAAATATCGAATAATCAAAGAATGAAAGATAATTTCACAAAATAGGTGTATGATTACTAAAACTCTATAAAGATTGTCCACTGTATTCAATGGGAAGAATATTGTTTTATCTGTGCTAAAATGAAAGACACTCCGGTGCCGTAGTGTTCGCACGATAGGTTTGCAAAATAAATTAAAAACTTTTTTTAAAAAACAACAAAAGAAATCCACTTGGGGGATGAGAGATTCTATCCTTATTTGCCTCCAGATGTTTGCTAACCTTGATAGGCATTGGAGACCCTTTAAAATTAATTTTCCTCATGTCAGCCTTGCTGAGGAAGGGGGGAGGCCGACTTCAGTTATGAGAGGGGGGAAAAAATCTTCTTTTTCTCACTGGAGACAAATGCTGATAAACCGTCAGCCGAGGAAACGACAAGGAGCGAAAGGGATTAGAAAAGAAAGGGATGGGCGAAGGGGAATATGTGTGTGTGTGTGTGTGTGTGTGTGTGTGTGTGTGTGTGTGTGTGTATGTATGTATGTGTGTGTGTGTATATATATATATTCCATTTCTTTCTTGATATCAGAATATTCCACCTGTGGAGACTTTGGTGGACCCTGGAGGGGATGGCTTGGGCAGTTTGCTTTCCTCTCAAATATTTGATTTTGAAACTTTGGAGAAGGTGATCTCAGGTGGTTTTCAAACTTTGCAACTTGAAGATGTGTGGACTTCGACTCCCAGAATTCCTCAGGAAAGACGCTTTAAGATCTGGGGACTTCAACTCCCAGAATTCCTCAGGCAAGATGCTTTAAGATGTGTGGACTTCGACTCCCAGAATTCCCCAGCCAGCATGAGTGGCCTTTGGCTCCCAGAATTCCAGAATAAAAAAACAAAATAGAATAGAATATAAAATAAAGTAAAATAATAGAATAAAATGAAATATAAAGTAAATAAAATAAAACAATGAAAAGAAATATAAGAAAAGAGTAAAGTAAAAAGTAATACAGAAATGAAATAAAATACAGGTAATCCTTGACTTACAACAATTCATTTAGTGACTGCTCAAAGTTACAATGGCACTGAAAAGGACGACCAGTTTCACACTTATGACCGTTGTAGCATCCCCACGGTCACATGATCAAAATTCAGACATTTGGCAGCTGATTCATAGTTATGACTAAATCCTTTCTAAGATCTCAGCCTCTTCGTGCAACATGATTGCTGGGTGATCTACGAGAACCCTAAAAGAAATGGAAAAATGGCCTCCCTCACTTCTGCTCCCACATTTAATGTCCCAAAAGAAGAGAGCAGGAAGAAACATTATTTCCTAGAAATAAATAAATAAAATAAATGAAATTAGTGGACCAGAGGAATGCTGTCGATATAGTTTACTTGGACTTCAGTAAGGCATTTGAAGAGGTAGACCATAACCTACTACTAGATAAAGTAGAAGAATGTGGGTTGGACAGCATCACCACCAGATGGATTCGGAACTGGCTGACCAACCCCACTCAACGTCTCCTCCTCAATGGAACTGCATCTTCATGGAGGGAAGTATGCAGTGGGGGACCCCAAGGCTCTGTTTTAGGCCTAGGACTCTTCAACATCTTCATCGATGATTTGGATGAGGGAATAAATGGGGAACTCATCAAATTTGCAGATGACACCAAGCTGGCAGGAATAGCCAACACTCCAGAAGACTTAAGGCTCAAGACACAGAAGGATCTTGACAGACTTGAACATTGGGCACTATCTAATAAAATGAAATTCAATGGTGAAAAGAGTCAGGTTCTACATTTAGGCAAGAAAAACGAAATGCACAGGTACAGTATAGATGGCATCTTGCTCAATAGTAGTAACTGTGAGGGGGACCTTGGAGTCCTACTGGAGAACCATTTAAATAGGAGCCAGCCGTGGGCAGCAGCTGCCAAAAAAGCCAACACAGTTCTAGGCTGCATAAACAGAGGGATGGAATCAAGATCACGTGAAGGGTTAATACCACTTTATAAGGCCTTGGTAGGGCCACACTTGGAATACGGCATCCAGTTATGGTCGCCACGATGTAGAAAAGATGTGGAGACTCTCGAAAGAGTGCAGAGAAGAGCAACAAAGATGATAGGGGATTGGAGGATAAAACATAGGAACATGCGCGAGTGAAGGCTGAATGCACCCTTGCTTCACATTTTCGGTGCACGGCGAACCGGTGGTAAAATTATGTGAAAGACTCCTCTGCCTACAACTAGCCCCAAGTGTTGCATCTTATGATTTATGATGAATGCATTTTCATGATGGCTACGATCATGATTTATCACTTATACCTTTATGCATACTGAGAGCTTATGCACTGAAGTCAAATTCCTTGTGTGTCCAATCATGCTTGGCCAATAAAGAATATTCTATTATTTCTATTTTTTTCTTTTTATTATATATGAAGTTTTTTATTTTTTCATTTTCATAACATAACATGTATATTATTACATAGGCAATATCGGATTGTATTATTAAAAATTCGTATTACGAAAACAATTATTGGCTCTTCTGCTCTCCGTATTTGTACCTTATCCATGACTTTCTTCTCCTCTTCTCCTCCCCCTACCTCCTTTCTTCCCTCTGTCATCCTTCCTTTCTCTACTTCCCCTTCCTCTTTCCTTCTCCTCTCTCCCCTTTCCACTCCTTCTTTTTCTCCTCCTCTCCCCCCCTTGCCCTCTCTCCTATCCCTCTCTTTTTCCCTTACCTCTCTCCTCTACTTCCCACTCTTCATCTCATTTACTTGGTGTATTTCAGCCTCTGAGCAAGCTCCGTTTTATGTTGATGGTATTTATAATTCCTTTTCAATATACATATTTAATTTTAAACATATATCTTCCTCTTCCTTTTTTTAAAAAGAGAGAGAGAAAAGTATACATGTATAATCATTGTGCTTTTAAATCCCCCACTTCCACCCACCCACCTCGCCTCGTTTTGGCCGAGATATAGACCTGGTTACAATTCCTATTATTCCTATTATTCCTATTATTTCTATTTCGAGTTCAACTGACTTTTTGAGGGTTCAAATTGAATTTGAAGTGAGCGATTGTGGGTGCACCTCGCTTCACCCACATAACACCTATCCTCCGCGAGCTGCACTGGCTACCTGTCGATCTCCGGATATGCTTCAAGGTGCTACTTGTCACCTACAAAGCCCTTCATGGTAGTGGATCTGGATACTTGAGAGACCGCCTACTGCCAATCACCTCCATTCGACCAATTAGATCCCATAGATTAGGCTTCCTCAGTTCTGACTGAATGTGGGGGAGAGCGGGGAAGGATGGAAGGATTAGTTCTGATCAAGTTTTTTAAAAACTCAGTACAAATTTAAAGAAAAATTGTTAATAGAAAATAGAAATAAAAAACCAGGATGGAAAGCAAAAGAAAATCACCTGGAGTGATTTATGGGAGTTCTTATGACTGCCTTTGAGCCCAAAATTTCTGTTGCTAAGTGAGACAGGGGTCAAGTGAGTTTTGCTCCCATGTTACAACCTTTGCTTCTTGCCACGGTTGTTAAGCGAATCGCCACAGTCGTTAAGTTAGGAACACGGTCATTAAGTGAATCTGGCTTCTCCATTGACTTTGCTTGTCAGAAGGTCGCAAAATGGGATCACGTGACCCCAGAAAATTTTGGGCTCGATTGTGGACGTTAAATCGAGGTCTTCCTGTATTCTATTCAATTCAATCCAATCCATTTCAGTTCAATTCAATTTTTTTTAAAAGCTGCAAAATCAGACGAGCACAGTTGGAAGGGACCTTAAAGGTCATCTAGTCCAACCCCCCGCTCAAGCAGGAGACTCTACACCATTTCTGACAAATGGCAGCCCAATCTCTTCTTGAAAGTCTCGAGATAAATCAGATTTACCTCCCTGAATAAATTATAAAAAGGACTACCTGTATACAATTTGTGGGAAAGGAGAAAGGAATATATTGTTTTTACCGAAATTGTACCAGGACATACTAATCCTTGAAAAGAATACACGGTGCATTTTTCTCAACTCATAAATGTTATACAATACAATACAATACAATAGCAGAGTTGGAAGGGACCTTGGAGGTCTTCTAGTCCAACCCCCGGCCTAGGCAGGAAACCCTATACCGTTTCTGACAAAAGGCTATCCAACATCTTCTTAAAGAATTCCAGTGTTGGGGCATTCACAACTTCTGGAGGAAAGTGATTAATTATCTTCACTGTCAGGAAATTTCTCCTTAGTTCTAAGTTGCTTCTCTCCTTGATTAGTTTGCACCCATTGCTTCTTGTTCTACCCTCAGGTGCCTTGGAGAATAGCTTGACTCCCTCTTCTTTGGGGCAGCCCCTCAAATAGAATAGAATAGAAGAACAGAGTTGGAAGGGACCTTGGAGGTCTTCTAGTCCAACCCCCCGCCTAGGCAAGAAACCCTATACCGTTTCAGACAAATAACTATCCAACGTCTTCTTAAAGACTTCCAGAGTTGGGGCATTCACAACTTCTGGAGGCAATTTCTGTTCCACTGGTTAATTGTTCTGTCAGGAAATTTCTCCTCAGTTCTAAATTGCTTCTCTCCTTGATTAGTTTCCATCTATTGCTTCTTGTTCTACCCTCAGGTGCCTTGGAGAATAGCGTGACTCCTCCCCCTTTGGGGCAACCCCTGAGATATTGGAAGATGCTATCATGTCTCCCCTGGTCCTTCTTTTCATTCAACTAGACATTCCCAGTTCCTGCAACCGTTCTTCATATGTTTTAGTCTCCAGTCCCCTAATCCTCTTTGCTGCTCTTCTCAGCACTCTTTCTAGAGTCTCAACATCTTTTCTACATCGTGGTGACCATGCTGCTTGAGCATAAAGCTGCACGTGGGAACGAATGAAGGGATGTGAGGCCCTTGTTGTGTTCAAAACTGGTTTCAGCTAGGATTTGCTGGCAACAAGAAACAAACCCTAGAAACTAATTATTATTGCTGATAAATTGTAAATAAGGGTCATTTTAGGAGCCTTGAAAAGATTATAATGGCCCGTGTATTCAGCCAATGAGGAAAATGTGGGAGATAAACTTGCAATTATCACCATCTTCTTCTTCTTCTTTTAATGAACCCATAATCCCTTGCGGGGGGCAGTCTGGGCAACTGAATGGGACTGAGTGTTTACTGGCCAGCTGCCCTTCCCTGTTGCCAATGGGGGGTTTTGTCCAGCAGATCTATTCTCATTGTACCCAGAGAGAGAAATAGCTGCCTCTACCTAGGATCGAACTGACAGCCTCCTGATTGTGAGGAGAGAACTCCAACCTCTAGGCCACCGCAATGCTCACAACAACGATAGGGAATAGAAAGGAAATATATTGATGGCGTAAGGTGTGTCCACTGTACCTGTGTGTACACGATACGCCCTCTTTGCAAAGTAGCAGATTAAATTGCCATCGTCTTCTTTTATGTTTTGGCTTGTCATCATTTTAAACTAGACAACGAATCTCACACATTAAACTCAACTCAGCACAACTCAACAGAACTCAACGTAACTCAACTCAACTCAACTCAACTCTTCAATTTTTTTTAAAAAAGCTGCAACATCAGGTGTATCACTGAACAACAAATCCCACACATTCAACTCAACTCAACACAACTCAACAGAACTCAACAGAACTCAACGTAACTCAACTCAACTCTTCAATTTTTTTAAAAAAGCTGCAACATCAGGTGTATCACTGAACAACAAATCCCACACATTCAACTCAACACAACCCAATCCAACTCAACGCAACTCACTTCTTCAATTTCTTTTTAAAAAGCTGCAAAATCAGGTGTATCACTGAACAACAAATCCCACACATTCAACTCAACTAAACTCAACACAACACAACACAACACAATTCAAAGCGACTCAATCCTTCAATTTCTTTTTAAAAAGCTGCACAATCAGGTGTATCTCATGGACCAAACCCCTTCGCTTAGCACCGGACATTCAAGGTCCCGTATGTCGTCGTAAGTCGGGGACTCCTGGCACCGCCTTCTTCCTTCTTCGGTGGAGACTCGGCCCACCGAAAAGCTGGCCTCTATTCTGGAGAAGGTGGGCTGAATCCGGCCAAGTCTTGAAAAGCTTTTGACGTTTATGGCAGAATGTCGGGCATGGTTTTCATCAGGGGGGTGGAGAGAGAAAACCGCTATCACAAGGTCAGGGAGACACAGGCTGTCAGCGATGCGCAATGTGGAAGTGCGCTTCCATTGTCCGCCTCCGAGCGAGACGCATTAGCATACTGGCATTTAAATGCTAGCTTTATCTCGGCCTCAATTGTTAATTAAAACGGATTTTCAGGGGGCCGCCCCGATTCCCCTCCTGCAATCTGCTCCAGTTTCAGCGGCTTGTGATTTACGGCTGCCCCATGAATGGGTGCCACTCCCACGGACACCCCATCTCTCTGGACGCCCCGGCGAGGCGTCCTTCCTTTGGGGAAGAACGACAGGGTGGCAAGAGACCTCCGGGGAATAGGCTGTAAGCTGCTCACACGTAGCCCCCTTGTCTCCCTGGCGCACTTGCGAGATCCAAAGCCTGCCTGCCAGGCAGATAAGCCGTTGCAAAGAGGAGGGAGAGGCCGCACAAGATTAACAAACAAAAACCAGCCCTCTCACAACAAAACAACCACGGTCCCCTAAACACAATTAAATGGGAGGCTGGATGCTAATCTCGGCCAAATGCGCCACTTCGATAACAATGCACACTTTAAAGGCGGATGCCATGCCGCCCGTGTGTGGGTTTCACGTCGGGGATCTGGAAGAGAGCCCACAGGCATGGACCCACACGCACCACACTGGATGCGGAAAGAGTGCAGAGAAGAGCAAGAAAGAGGATTAGGGGACTGGAGGGTAAAAGATACGAAGAACGGTTGCAGGAACTGGGTATGTCTCGTTTAATGAAAAGAAGGACCAGGGGAAACAGGATAGCAGCCTTCCAATATCTCAGGGGCTGCCCCAAAGAAGAGGGAGTCAAACTATTCTCCAAGGCACCTGAAGGTAGAACAAGAAGCAATGGGTGGAAACTAACCAAGGAGAGAAGCAATTTAAAGGAGAAATTTCCTGACAGTGAGAGCAATTAATCAGTGGAACAGAATTTGCCTCCAGAAGTTTTGAAGTCTTTAAGAAGATGTTGGATAGCCATTTGTCTGAAACGGTATAGGGTTTCCTGCCTAGGCAGGGGGTTGGACTAGAAGACCTCCAAGGTCCCTTCCAACTCTGCTATTGTATTGTATTGTAATTTAATGAAAAGAAGGACCAGGAAAGACATGATAGCAGCCTTCCAATATCTCAGGGGTTGCCACAAAGAAGAGGGAGTCAAGCTATTCTCCAAGGCACCCGAGAAGCGATGGGTGGAAACTGATCAAGGAGAGAAGCAACCTAGAACTGAGGAGGAATTTCCTGACAGTGAAGACAATTAACCAGTGGAACAGCTTGCCACCAGAAGTTGTGGGTGCTCCATTACTGGAGTTTTTGAAGAAGAAATTGGATAATCATTTGAAGCGGTGTACAGGTCTCTTGCTTGAGCAGGGGGTGGACAAAGACCTCTAGCAAGGGAGGAAGAAGGAAGGAAGGAAGGAAGGAAGGAAGGAAGGAAGGAAGGAGAGAGGAAAATCAAAGGAGATGAATGGAGGGACAGAGGGAGGAAAAAAGGAAGGAAAAGGGGAAGGAAGGATGGAAGGAAGGGCAAGGAGATGAATGGATGGGGAAGTGAAGGGGAGGGAGGGAGCAAGGGAGGGGAGGAGGAAACTGGAAGGAAGGAAGGAGGGAAGGAAAAAGGGAAAGGAAATGAATGGAGGGAGGGAGGAAAAAAGGAAGGAAGAAAAGAAGGAACGGAAGAGATGGATAGAGGGAGAGAGGGAGGGAATGAATGAGGAAAGAAGAACAGAAACGGAGGAAAGAAGGAAAGGGATGGATGGAGGGAGAGAGGGAGGGAGGAATGAAAAAAGGAAGGAAGGAAGGAAGGAAAGAAAGAAAGAAAGAAGTTGGCCAAGCTTTCCATCGAACTCTTGAACAAGATGAGCTCAACATTCTTACCTGGGGAATCATGTGGTCTGAATGCAGCCACTATGTGCTTCCACTTATGACTATTGCAGCATCCGTATCCCATGTGATCAAAATTCAAACGCCTGGCAACCGCCCCGTACTTATGACCGTTGCAGCACCCACCCCCTAGGCCCTATGACCTTCATGACCTTCCCAGACGGCTTCCGGCAATGGGAGAATCCAGGTGATTCGCTTAACAACTGCCGCGATTGACTTAAAAACCGTTGCAAAAAAAAAAAAGGACGTAGCATCGGGCACGACTCCCTTAATGTCCGCCTTGCTTAGCCGTGGGAAATTTTAATCCCAATCGTGGTCGCAAGTCAAGGACTGCTTTGACACACATGCGAAAGATTGTAGGAAGCGTGAGAAAGAAAGAAAAACTCCGCCTTGATTTTGGTTCGGAGAAACGTAGCAGAGTGAAACTTAAACAGGCTTTCCAGAAAGGTGCCAGCCCTGCAAGGTAGGCCGCCAGAAGATTGGCAAAAATGTTTAGTAATATGCCTCCCAAAAGCTGGAAGGGTAATCAGACCCCAGGCCAATGGTGGGTTTCAAAAAAATTTCGAACCTACTCTGTGGGTGTGGCCTCCTTTGTGGGAGTGGCTTGCCAGCCATGTGACATGGTGGAGTGGCTTGCCAGCCATGTGTTTTCTCTCTCTCTCTCTCTCTCTCTCTCTCTTTCTCTCTCTCTCTCTCCTTCCTTTTGTCTCTCTGTCCCTTTTTTCTTTTTTTCTTTCATCTCTCTCTCTTTCTTTCTTTCTTTCTTTCTTTCTTTCTTTCTTCCTTTCTTCCTTTCTTTCTCTTTCTCTCTCTGTGTGAGTCTGTGTGTGCGTGTGTGTGTGTGTGTCAGTGGTGGGTTTCAAAAAATTTTGGAACCTCTTCCGTAGGTGTGGCCTGCTTTCCGGGTCCACTGGTGGAACCTCTTCTAACCGGTTCGGTAGATTTGACGAACCGGTTCTACCGAACCGGTGCGAACCCGTAGGAACCCACCTCTGCCCCAGGCACTTACTGCCATAGGTGGTGGAAGTGAGAAAATATCGGAAGAAAATTCGCACAAGTTTGGAAAAGATGATTCAACAACGTAGAGAGACCTGAAACCAGAAATATTTCGGTTGGGGTAGAATGCCAGAAGGCTTCATGCCCAAGGGACCACATATCTAGTTTTGCAAGGATTTGCATTTGCAAAATATTGGAAATACGAGGAAACCCCATCAGATGAGGATGTAATTCGGGAAATACTCGTGTTGCAGAAAATGACAGGCTTTAGACTTCTCCGGATACAGGAAAAGTTTATTTGGCAGCCAGGTTCAGAAAGTTAGCACAGTGGCTAACATTGCAAATTCTGAACCACCTTCATCATCAAAGCAGGCGTTCTTATACATTCTCAAAAGCATTGCAACACGGAAATACTTAACACATTTCTTATTGGTTATTTTGGGGGAAAAGCTTTATAAGTAGATGAGGATCTTACTTCTCCTTTTGTTACAGGTATGGATTATGTGTCATTAAGGAACTTCATCTGAACCTTGTGGTTTGGACTTTTGACGTAGGGACGTTGGCTGGAACATCTGGTGGTTAGAAGCTGATGACATTTCCTTTAAGCAGGCTTCTAACCGTCCCTTTTATGCCACGTCTTCATTCTTATATTTTTAATCCATATTTTATTCTACTTTATTAGACTGTGCCGAGATGGACAGGCTGACCTTATAAATAAAGGACACGGAATATTACTTGATATGGAATAGATTTTATGAGTGGTTAGAGACAAGAGGTAGAAATCAGACGAAGAAAGATCACTGTTATGTATGAATTAACTATAAAGATGATTTATAATTACAAATACGCCAATATAATCGACAGTATAAATAAGTCAATATAAAAAGAAATTTAGCTAAAATTACTCGGTTATATTACTACTATTGTTGCCAATGTATGTATGTATGTATGAATGAATGAATGAATGTATGTGTATGTATGTATATATACACATACACACACCAAAAAATACATATCTATTCTTCTTTATTTCTCTTCTGTAAATAATATACCCTCACAATGCACTATATTGAAAATGTTTATGAATAAAATTATTATTATTATTTTTTTTAAGAAAAGGAACAGACTTGCCAGAAATGCTGTTTTACTGCTGATCTGAAATGGTAAAAGGGTTTTCCTCTTGAACCGGGGGATTGGACTAGATGGCCTCTAAAGTCCCTTCCTTCCTTTCTATCAGTATCTTTCTTCTTTTTATTTATTCATTGTTTCATCACAGGAAATAAAATACAACACTGTCATACCAACCAACAAGGTTAAATTGAATTCACTGCTTTTTGCTCCAACAAGGTTTTTTCTCTTTGCTGTTGTTATTATTTTTGTTGTTGTTGTTATTGTTATTGTTATTGTTGTTAGGGTGGAAAGGGATGTTTCTGTTTTGTTCCAAACTCCCTTTCAACTCTGTTATTCTCTTATTAGGAACTTCGAAAGAACTCTTTCTTTAAAGAAAAAAACAAAAACCTCACCATAACATCCCGATTTTCAACGGCTTTGGTAACTTTCCATTTTAAAAGGCTTCTGGGATGAATTTTCACCAGAAGGGGCTGCTGCCTAATTGAGATAAGGAAATATTATATGAACCCAGGAAAAAAAAAATCATTTCAATAAATCAGATTATTCCATTCGGGCAACGCAGCCATCCTGGAGGTGGACTTCTAGCTGAACCCTCATCTTTCTCTGCCTCAATTGAGCGGCCTTGGGGAGATAAATGTTGGTTCACTTCTTCCTCGTTTATTTATTTCCTAGATTTTGATGCTGCTTTTATTACTTTATAAGTATCCCCAGGCGGGAAGCATATATAATACGCCTTCCTCTTCTTGTTTTCCACATCACAATACCCCAGCGAGGTGTGCTGACGTAGAGGGAGTGGCCCAAAGTCACCCAGTTGGCTTTCATGCCTAATTTGGGACTAGAACTCACCGTCTCCTGGTGATTGGATCAAAGTCACCCAGTTAGCTTTTGTGCCTAAGGCAGCACTAGAACTCACCGTCTCCTGGTGTTTGGATCAAAGTCACCCAGCCGGATTTCATGCCTAATGTGGGACTAGAACTCCCTGTCTCCTGATGATTGGCCCAAAGTCACCCAGTTGGCTTTCATGCCTAAGGCAGCACTAGAACTCACCGTCCCCTGGTGATTGGATCAAAGTCACCCAGCAGGATTTTATGCCTAAGGCAGGACTAGAACTCCCCGTCTCCTGGTGATTGGATCAAAGTCACCCAGTTAGCTTTCGTGCCTAAGGCAGCACTAGAACTCACCGTCTCCTGGTGTTTGGATCAGTCACCCAGCAGGATTTTATGCCTAAGGCAGGACTAGAACTCCCAGTCTCCTGGTGATTGGATCAAAGTCACCCAGTTAGGATTTTATGTCTAAAGCAGGACTAGAACTCCCTGTCTCCTGGTGATTGGCCCAAAGTCACCTGGCCGGATTTCGTGCCTAAGGCAGCACTAGAACTCACCGTCTCCTGGTGTTTGGATCAAAGTCACCCAGCAGGATTTTATGCCTAAGGCAGGACTAGAACGCCCAGTCTCCCGATAATTGGCCCAAAGTCACCCAGTTGGCTTTCATGCCTAAGGCAGGACTAGAACTCCCCATCTCCTGGTGATTGGCCCAAAGTCACCTGGCCGGATTTCGTGCCTAAGGCAGCACTAGAACTCACTGTCTCCTGGTGTTTGGATCAAAGTCACCCAGCTGGATTTCATGCCTATGGGAGGACTAGAACTCACCGTCTCCTGGTTATTGGCTGGAAGTCATCTAGGCGGCTTTTCATGCCTTAGGTGGAACTGGAACTCACCGTCTCCTGGATTCTTAACTTTTAAAACCCACTTTCATCTTCTGAGTGAATTGATGCCGAGCGAACTTTTAGTCAATCAAATGAAGCAGCTGGGTGTTTTGCCTGCTGATGAATATGTTTTCCAGGTGAAGACTTATCTGTTCATCGGTGGAACTCCTCCTGTAATCAAATTGCAGCGTGGAAAAAGAAACCTACATTTAGAGAGATGACACATCTGCCCACCTCTGTCCTGCTGGAACTCAACGGAGCAGCAAAAAGAAAAAGACTGTGAAATTGTGTGCTCAGTGTTTTTGTTTTTTCCCCTGCTAGGAATAAAATTTTGTTCTGTTTCTTTTGTTTCTCTTGTTGTCCACCAAGTAAAAGACCTTTTTATTTCGAAGAAGGAAGAACTTCCCGATGAGTAGATGGAGCAAGTTAGTAGGTTACTCCGGGGAATCCTGGTTAGAAATTGTCAGAAGGAAAATCCATCGGGTTCAGTTCAGAGGTGGGTTCCTACCAGTTTGGACCGGTTCGGCTGAACAGGAAGTAACTTGGTGGGTAGTGACTTGTAGTAGCTTACTACATGTAGTAAGTCATGACTTATTACCGGTAGTAAGTAGTAACTCACTACTGGCAGCAAGTACTGGTAGTAACAGGTAGTAACATGGCAGGTGGTAACTTGTAGCAACTTACTGCCAGTAGTAAGTAGCAACTTACTGCCAGTAGTAAGTAGCAACTTACTACCAGTAGTAAGTAGCAACTTACTACCGGTAGCAAGCACTGGTAGTAGCAGGTAGCAACATTGTGGGTGGCACCTTGTAGTAACTTACTATCAGTAGTAAGTAGTAACTTACTACCAGTAGTAAGTACTGGTAGTAACAGATAGTAACATGGTAGGTGGTAACTTCTAGTAACTTACTACCAGTAGCAAGTAGTAACTTACTACCTGTAGCAAGTGCTGGTAGTAACAGGTGGTAACATTGTGGGTGGTACTTGTAGTAACTTACTACCCGTAGTAAGTACTGGTAGTAACAGGTAGTAACTTGGGCCTGCCACGCCCCCGAACCGGTTCTTCTATGGGGGCACCTTCTTGTTTTTCAGTTCTGTGCATGCGCAGAACAATTTTCATTGCAAAAATTTATTTGTTTTCATTTTTTAAGGTTTTGTGCATGCACAGACTTTTCTATTTGCAAATATGCGCACGAGCGGAGCACGCGTCTGGTGTGGGTCCAAGCAAACCTGGTGCGCACGGGCCAAATTTTTATTCGCACTGAACTGGCGGTAATGCCGACAGCAACCCACCCCTGGTCCAGTTCCAAGCTGGGAGAGAGAGACAGACTGGAAACAACATGGAGGCAGATTGGAAAGAAGGTTGAAGAATGAACAGAACCAACAGCATCCTGCGGTTCTGGGACAGCTGAACAGTTGAACGAGGGGATGGATCTTTACAAGTTTCTGTGACTTTAAATTATGGACTATTCTGGAGGTTCTGCAATGAAGGGAGTTGTTATCTGAAAGGGTGTTGGGCAATTCCCATTGTGGCTAATGGGTTCCGTCCTGTATTAGGTCTTGGGTGAGGAGGGACTGCTTTCTAATCCTACCATTCTGCCTTTGTTAGCTGTCAGAACTTTGCTGCAAGGGGTTTGGAAATATCCTGTCTTGAATGGATTTCTGCCTGCAGTGTTTGCTTTGCTTATGAATGGAGCCATCTAGATAACCCCCCTCCCTTCTTTCAATAAAGTTGGTATCGCCTTAAATGCTGTGGGCTAGTAAGAAAGACTTGGAGGCTGCTTTCTGCCTCTAAAAACACGATTCTCCATTTCTCCTTTAGGGAAATATAATATTCTGCCGTTTTTTTTAAATATTTCCCAAAATATTTTGTTCTTCGGAGGCGGGGGGGGGGGGACTTCTCACAAAGTGAAAAAAACAAACAAACCAGAATTCTGCCCAGAGATGTTCTGTGATGTGTCCTAGATAAGGTCAAAAAAGTCAAAAACATGTTTGAACTGCCCCCATGTTTGAAGCTGGTTTATAAACTGGAAAAAGTTGCACCTGGTGGCTCTGTGTTGTAGGTGTAAATACTGTAGTTACAAAATGTCCTCTCTCTCTCCCCCACCCTCCCTCTCTCTCTCTTTCTTTCTCTCTCCCTCCCTCTCTCTCTTTCTCTCCCTCCCTCTGTCTCTCTCTTCCTCTCCTCTCCTCCCCTCTCCTCTCCAGCCCACCCCATCTCATTATATTATATTCTTCATTCCAATATCTATTCTATTCTATATTCCAATATCTATTCTATTCTATTCTATTCTATATTCCAATATCTATTCTATTCTATATTCCAATATCTATACTATTCTATATTCCAATATCTATTCTATTCTATATTCCAATATCTATTCTATTCTAATCTATTCTATTCTATTCTAATCTATTCTATTCTATTCTCCATTATCTATTCTATTCTTTATTCCAATATCTACTCTATTCTATTCTATATTCCATTATCTATTCTATTCTATTTTCCAGTATCTATTCTATTCTAGTTTCCAATATCTATTCTATTCTAGTTTCCAATATCTATTCTATTCTATTCTATTCTATATTCCAATATGTTGAATGTTGAATGTTTATTATATTTATATGCCGCCCTTTCCCCCCGAAGGGGACTCAGGGCGGCTCACAACTCAAACCAGGGAAGGGGTGATACAGACAAAATTAAAAACGACACAAAACAATGCATAATTTAAAACACACGACAGTCATACCATTCGAGACGGGGGGCAACGGTTCTTTAGCCCCAGGCCTGTCGGAACAGCCAGGTTTTAAGGGCTGTGCAGAAGGCCTGGAGGGTGGTGAGGGTTCGAATCTCCACGGGGAGTTCGTTCCAGAGGGTCAGAGCAGCCACAGAGAAGGCCCTCCTCCGGGTAGTCGCCAGTCGACATTGGCTGGCGGATGGAATTCGGAGGAGGCCTAATTTGTGGGATCTAATCAGTCTAGTGGAGGTGATTGGCAGCAGGCGGTCTCTCAAGTACCCAGGTCCAATATCTATTCTATTCTATTCTATTCTATTCTATTCCATTCCATTCCATTCCATTCCATTCTATTCTATTCTATTCTATATTCCATTATCTATTCTATTCTATTTTCCAATATTTACTCTATTATATTTTATATTCCAATATCTATTCTATTCTATTCTATTCCTTTCCCAATTCTGTTATTGGATAAACTATCCAACCTTAAACTTTCCTTCCTGCTAACCGGGAAGCAAAAATCCAACATTATGGGCAAATGTAAACAACTTGGCTTGATAAGCAAATTACAGCCCTGAGTTTTGGGTTAGATGACAGGAGTGGGGTTTTGTTTTTTTTTTGCCTCCCCCTTTCGCAACCCAGAAAAAGGAGCATCATGTAGATCAACCGTGGGAGGAAAGTGTCAGGCGTAATTTCATAAGTTAATGAAATAAATCAGTCAGATGGAAAGAAGAGCTGGGGAAGGAGGAGGAGGAGGAGGAGGAGGGAGGCTGGTTGTTTTGACAGAGAATATCGCAAGCTGAGATAACCCCAAATCTCAGGGGCCGCCAAATTCAGAGAGAGTCATAGAACCATGGACCTCAGGGGTCATCTAGTCCAACCCCCTGCTGAGACAGGAGGACAAATGGCTGTCCAATCTTTTCTTAAAAGCCTTCACTAATGTAGCCCCTACAACTTCGGGTGGCAAGCTGTCCCACTGGTTAATTGTTCTCACTGTCAGAAAAACATTTCCTTACTTCTCGGTTGCATCTCCCCTGAACAAACTTCCATCCTTAGCTCTTGTCTTGCACTCTGGCGCTTTGGAGACCCTTCTGGGTCACAGCCCCTCAAGCACTGGAAGATCTGTTTTCCCAAGCCCCAGAAGGCAGGACAAGAAGCAATGGATGGAAACTAACCAAGGAGAGAAGCAACCTAAAGCTAAGGAGGAATTTCCTCACAGTGAGGGCGATTAATCAGGGGAAGTACTTGCCACCAGGCGTTGCGAAGGCTCCAACACTGGAGGTTTTCAAGAAGGGGTTCAGCAGCCATTTATCTGGAATGGGAAAGAAAGAAAGAAAGAAAGAAAGAGAGAGAGAGAGAGAGAGAGAGAAAGAAAGAAAGGGAAAGAAAGAAAGAGGAAGAAAAGTAAAATAAAGAAAGAAAAGGTAATAAGGAAACAAGGAAGGTGAAATGAAGGGAGGGAGGGAAGGTAGGAAGGGAGGGAGGGAGAGGGGAGGGAGGGAGGGAGGGAAGGAATATGACAGGGAGAGAGGGAAGGCAAGAAGGCAGGAAAGAAAAGAAAGAGGAAAAAAGTAAAGAAAAGAAAGAAATATAGAAAAAAGAAAGAAAGAAGGTAAGAAAAGGTAACAAGGAAACAAGGAAGGTGAAATGAAGGGGGGAGGGAGGGTAGGCAGGAAGGCAAGAAGAGTGGGAGGGAGGGAAGGAAGGAAGATGATAGGGAGGAAGGGAAGGGAGGAAGGAAGGGAAGGAAGATGACAGGGAGAGAGGGAAGGCAAGGAGGCAGGAAAGGGAAGAAAGAGGAAAAAAGTAAAGAAAAGAAAGAAATATAAAAAGAAAAGAAAGAAATATAGAAAGAAAAGAAAGAAAGAAAGAGAGAGAAAGAGAAAGAAAAGGTAACAAGGAAACAAGGAAGGTGAAATGAAGGGTACAATCAGAATACATTTCTTACACAGGAACAGGAAACAGAGAGGTGGGACTAAACAGGGTATAAAAAGCCTAGCAAGCCCCTCCCTCAGCCCTTCTCTTCTTCTCCACCAACATTGAAGCATGTGATCGCCTTTTCTGTTCAGGACTCAAGCCATGTGGCCCTGTCTACCAATAAACCATCTTTCCAAGCAGCCTCCATGTCTCCAGGGTCTTTTCCCCCACTTGGAGCCGAACCCAGAAGGACGTTTCTTCCAACACTGTGACTTTCTCTATTTTATGGTCCCACGGATTCTTGCTTGCAGGCAAATGGTGTTTCTTGCAGATCTTCCGAATGCACCATTGTTGCTACTTTCTCATGCCGCTTCTTGTAGTCGTTCTGGGCGATCTTCTTGCGTTCTCTTCTCTCCTTTTCTTTCTCCCAACCCATCAGAGCTTCTCATCATTCCCTCGTTCTCCCCAAATCATTTTTTCATGCTTCCCATTAAGGAAATCCAGCTCTTCTGTGGGGTTTTGGGGAAGTGATTTTTTTCTTCTTCTTTTCCTTCTGTTTCAAGCAACTTCCACATTTTCTCCCCACTTTCCCTCGCTTCTCGGCAACTCCTACTTTCTCTTCGTGCAACCTTCCTACTTTCACTCTCGTTTCCTTTCCCTTTCCTCAGTCCTGCCTTTCCCCCCAGATCCAGCAAGAACGGTTTCATCCAGCTTGACACCAAGAGACCTTTCTCATTTCTGCATCTTAATCATTATGATTTTCTCCCGTTGCTACAGACCGTAAAGGGAACAAATGAATGATTGATTGTAAAAACAAATAAGAGAAGATTGGGCAAGTAATCCTAATCTCTCTCTCTCTCTCTCTCTCTCTCTTCCTCTGCTTTTTCTTTCTTTCTCTTTCTTTCTTCTCTTTTCTTTCTTCCTTCCTTTCTTTCTCTCTTTCTTCCCCGTCCTCCTTCCTTTTTCCTCCCTCCCTCCCTCCCTCTTTTCCTTCCTTCCTTTCCTCCCTCCCTCCTTCTTCCCTCTCTCCCTTCTTCCCTCCCTCTCTTCCCTTATTTCTCCTTCCTTCCTTCCTTCCCTCCTCCTGATTTCCATCTCCTCCCTCCCTCCTTTCCTCCCTCTTTCCCTTTTCCTTCCTCTCTCCTTCCCTCCTTCTCATTTCCATCTCCTTCCTTCTTTTTTTTTGTACCCCTGGGGGGAGGGTCTGTCTCCCCTAGGCCCATCAGCAGAACAGCTCCAGGGCCTTTTGAAAGGGTATCAAGTTGGAGGGGGGCAGTTTGTCCCCACGGAGAAGGACCCACCCCGGAGTAGCCCCGCAAGGAAGGCTGGCAGGAGAATTCTGGGAATTGAAGCCCACCTGCTTTCTGCCTCTTCTTCTGCCCTGTGAAGCTGCTGGGGGGGGGGGGGTGTTGAGCAGCGTTTCTCAATCTCGGCAACTTTTAAGACCTGTGGACTTCAACTCCCAGGATTCCCCAGCCAGCAATGGTTGAGAAAGGCTGCCCAGGACTCTAACCAGGAGCCCTCAAACATTGATTTGGGGAGGGGGGGGGTCCTTTAATCCTCTTAGTTGCTCTTCTTTGCACTTTCCCCAAATTTCTCAACCTCTTCTCTGCAACGGACAGTAGAGATAGGATGCCAGCCAGGCTGAGCAAACTCTCTTGCGCAAAGGGAGCCAGAGATCGGACGGGTCTCCCTATCTTACGAAAAGACTCAAAGCTGAAAATGAGTCACGGCGGCCGTGTCGCAACACACACACACACCCCTCGTCCCCTACACTGAGGCTAGCGCAACACAACAAGGGCCATCATGCAGCCAGGCTGGGCTAGCAGGGGGAGGAGGGGGTCTATTCTGAACTCCAGTCAAGATGGCGCCATCGAAATCCCGCCTCTGTTTTTTATTTTATTTCTCATATATACATTCACAATTATATAATCTCATAAGTGTTGTGAATAATATGTATTTATAACAATTTTTCTCCCCTACAATTGACAATATAATTGAGATTACTTTCTTACCATCCCATACACCCATCTTATTTTACAACAATCCTACTTCTTCTTCCTTCCTTCCCTCCTTTCTTCTCTCCTTCTCTCCTTCCTTCCCTCCTTCCTTCCCTCCTTCCTTCCCCCTTCCTTCCCTCCTTTCTTCTCTCCTTCTCTCCTTCCCTCCTTCCTTCCCTCCTTCCTTCCCTCCTTTCTTCTCTCCTTCTCTCCTTCCCTCCTTCCTTCCTTCCCTCCTTCCTTCCCTCCTTTCTTCTCTCCTTTCTTCTCTCCTTCTCTCCTTCCCTCCTTCCTTCCCTCCTTTCTTCTCTCCTTCTCTCCTTCCTTTCCTCCTTCCTTCCCTCCTTCCTTCCTTCCTTCCTCTGTTTTTGAGATACGTGGCAGCGTTCAATGCAGGTAGGCCTCGAGTTACGAAAGCTCACTTAGAGACCATCCGAAGTTACAATGGCACTGAAAGGCCATTCTTCAGAACTTTTCCAGCAGCCCGACGATCTTGTGATCAAAATTCAGACGGTGGGCAACTGGCTCATACTTACGACGGTCGCAGTGTCCCCGGGGGGGTGTCACATGATCCGCCTTTGTGACCATCTGACAAGCAAGGGGGAATCCAGATTCACTTAACGACCAGGTTACTAATTTATCGACTGCAGGATTTCGCTTACCCACCGAGGCAAGTAATGTCACAAAATGGGACAAAACTCACTTAGCAAATGTCTCAACAACAGAAATGCTGGATACAGTTGTGGTCATAAGTCGAGGACTGTACCTGTAAGTGGTCAGACGAGGAACCCCCACCCCCACCCCGCAACTCATTGGTAGCATCACACAGGAATGAACAAGGACTGAATTTTTCAATTTTGAAAATTGAATTTTGCCGCTGCTAAGATTGTCGGACGAGCAGGCACAAAAACAGCCAGGGAAATGATTGAAGCATGGGAAACAGGCCCCTCATCAGTCAACAGGGATGCTGATTTATCTCCAGCTTATCAAATACTTAGAAGGTGAAGGCTGGGCAGCACAATGAGACAGACAATGACTTAAAAGCAGCTATCAACACACCCCAATCAACATCTAAAAAGCCACTTACAGCACACACACTATTATATACCCCGCACAGGACGGCTCACACTCCGCTAGAGAGAAGTTCCCTCCAGGATAAGTCCGAAAGCTCAGAAGACAAAATCTCTGGTCCCGTTGACAAAACCAGATGGGATCCTTCATAAAGTAAATAAATATGTAACCAAATGCATTCCTCTGTTGTGACACCTGGCTTGTATCTCTCAGTGAGTTTTGCAGAAACCGGATTGATCTATTTATTACATTTCTCAGACACAGAAACACACACACACACACACGCATGAACTTGAATCCAAAATGCACACTATTACTGTCAAAAGTGCTGACGCTATAGATATAATTCATTCCTTTTCATTTCAGCGGGCCAGGCGTTCCAGAGTTATGCTGGAACACACACATGTAGACACACACACGTAGACACACACACACACATACACACTGAGGGGTGTTACTGGTGCCTTACCCCCACAGTATTTTTTTCCCAGAGAGTAAGTCATCTGTGTACCAGGTTTGGTTGAAATTGCTGGAGGCGTTCCAGAGTTATGCTGGAACATACATACATACATACACACAGAGCCATTTTTATAGTAGAAGCCATTTGTACAGTAGAAGCCATTTAAAGGAACAACAAGATATATCTTAACAGAACACACACCCTGAGGAGTGTTAGGGGTCTCTTACCCTCACAGTATTTGTTTCCAGAGAGTAAGTTCATTTGTGTACCAAGTTTGGTTGAAATTACTTGAGGCGTTCCAGAGTTATGCTGGAACATACACACACGCACACACATGCACGCACATGCACACACACACACAGCCATTTATATATCTCTATCTCTATCTCTATCTATCTATCATCTATCTATCTATCTATCTATCTATCTATCTATCTATCTATCTATCTATCTATCTATCTATCTATCTATCTATCTATCTTGTTTGTTGTATATTTTAATGTTGTTTGTCTATTATTCCCCCCTCCCTTGTTTTATTGTAAGCCTCCCGGAGTCCTTCGGGAGTGGGTGGCATACAAATCAATAAAACTATAAACTATAAACTATAAATATCTATACACACACACACACAGGCACACACACACAAATTAAATTTCTCAGCTGCCCATCAACCCGATGAGGCAACTCTGGGCAACTTACAGATCATCCAAAGAGAAATAGAAAAAGAGTTAATATTGAGTTAAAACTATGCAAATGAAAACTTTTTAAAACTGTGTCAAAAAACTATTGCACCAGAGGTCTCAAAAAAAAAAATCTTTCTGACGTAACCCTGGTCTTGCTACATGCTAAGGGGCACACTGGTCGGTGTGTGTGTCTGTGTGTGTGTGTGTGTGTGTTTACACGTGTGTTTTTGCTGACCGATGACTTCAAGCTGCAGCCAAAACTTACCAATTTAGGAGCAAGGCTGACATAATTTAACATTGGCCGCGGTCCACCAATCCGAGATTTAACCAGCCGAGGTGAATGCCTTAACGGGCATAACCCAGAAGCCGTGTTTTCCTTGTCAGGCGGCCCACAGCTTATCGCAAATGCAGGTAGCACTGTTTACCGCTGCTTAACCATGATTAGGGACCTCAGTGACTCAGCGGTTAAAGGTGATGGCTCATCGCAGGGGTCCTTAACCTGTGGGCCGTGAGGGGTTTGCAACTGGGCCACGGAAACAGCCAACAAGCATTCACGCACATCCTCACGTGCACGGACTCTAAATTTATCTTTACCGACAAAGAAATAAAGGTAAATATAAATTGTCGGTAAATATAAATTCAACAAAAAAAATAGTTTGTCGCAAAAGCGACTCCTTGCGAAGGCCCCTGGATTGGGGCCGAAAGGCGAACACGGAAGCTGTATGCTCCGTCTGGTCTATTTCGGTAGACCAGGTTACCCTGAAAAAAAAAAATCTTAAATCTTTCACCTGGCATAGTCGACAAAGCGAGGAGAGTCCGTGGCTTAGAGGTTAATAAAATCTACCTAATATCAGTGGTGAAAACCCGAGTTCATGTCACAACCCTGTGACTATATGAACAATTGCAGTGATTCACTTCATAACGTTAGCCAGGAAGGTTGTAAAACGGGGCAAACCAGACCCTAACAACCGTCTCGCTTAGTAACAGGAACTGTGGGGCTGAATTGTGGTTGTAAGTTGAGGACACTCTGCCTTCAGGCCATTTAAAAACAGCTCCTCCTTTGGTACTCCCTCTTTGCCAACTCTTGAGTCTCACAATGTTTGTGGATTTTGAAAAGCCTTCCCTGTTTTATTTTATTTTTTTTCTCTTAAAAGAAGCAATGTTCCAGATAGAGGTGCAGATATACAAAAGTTGACTCAAGCTGTGAAGAAACGGTGATGAAAATCAGATGATATTTGGGAACTGGCAGAAGTTTGCCACCCAAATTCAGAGTGAGGTTTGCAACAAGACAGCAGAACTGGTTCCCAATCTGATCAAATAGGACGCTGTTTCTCAACCTATGGAACCTGAACGTGGATGGAATTCTGGGAGTTGATGTCCACCACCTTCAAGTTCTCAAGGTTGGCTGGATGAAGAATTCTGGGAATTGAAGTCCACCACCTTCAAGTTCTCAAGGTTGGCTGGATGAAGAATTCTGGGAATTGAAGTCCACCACTTTCAAGTTCTCAAAGGTTGGCTGGCTGAAGAATCCTGGGAGTTGAAGTCCTCCACCTTCAAGTTCTCAAGGTTGGCTGGATGAAGAATTCTGGGAGTTGAAGTCCACCACCTTCAAGTTCTCAAAGGTTGGCTGGATGAAGAATTCTGGGGGTTGAAGTCCACCACCTTCAAGTTCTCAAAGGTTGGCTGGATGAAGAATTCTGGGGGTTGAAGTCCACCACCTTCAAGTTCTCAAAGGTTGGCTGGATGAAGAATTCTGGGGGTTGAAGTCCACCACCTTCAAGTTCTCAAAGGTTGGCTGGATGAAGAATTCTGGGAGTTGAAGTCCACCATTTTCCAGTTGCCAAGGTTGGCTGGATGAAGAATTCTAGGAGTTGAAGTCCACCACCTTCAAGTTCTCAAGGTTGGCTGGATGAAGAATTCTGGGAGTTGAAGTCCACCACCTTCAAGTTCTCAAAGGTTGGCTGGATGAAGAATTCTGGGGGTTGAAGTCCACCATTTTCCAGTTGCCAAGGTTGGCTGGATGAAGAATTCTGGGAATTGAAGTCCACCACTTTCAAGTTCTCAAGGTTGGCTGGCTGAAGAATCCTGGGAGTTGAAGTCCTCCACCTTCAAGTTCTCAAGGTTGGCTGGATGAAGAATTCTGGGAGTTGAAGTCCACCACCTTCAAGTTCTCAAAGGTTGGCTGGATGAAGAATTCTGGGGGTTGAAGTCCACCATTTTCCAGTTGCCAAGGTTGGCTGGATGAAGAATTCTAGGAGTTGAAGTCCACCACCTTCAGGTTCTCAAGGTTGGCTGGATGAAGAATTCTGGGAGTTGATGTCCACCACCTTCAAGTTCTCAAAGGTTGGCTGGATGAAGAATTCTGGGGGTTGAAGTCCACCATTTTCCAGTTGCCAAGTTGGCTGGATGAAGAATTCTGGGAGTTGAAGTCCACCACCTTCAAGTTCTCAAAGGTTGGCTGGATGAAGAATTCTGGGAGTTGAAGTCCACCACCTTCAAGTTCTCAAGATTGGCTGGATGAAGAATTCTGGGAGTTGATGTCCACCACCTTCATGTTCTCAAGGTTGGCTGGATGAAGAATTCTGGGGGTTGAAGTCCACCATTTTCCAGTTGCCAAGTTGGCTGGATGAAGAATTCTGGGAGTTGAAGTCCACCACCTTCAAGTTCTCAAGGTTGGCTGGATGAAGAATTCTGGGAGTTGAAGTCCACCACCTTCAAGTTCTCAAGATTGGCTGGATGAAGAATTCTGGGAGTTGAAGTCCACCACCTTCAAGTTCTCAAGGTTGGATGGTGAAGAATTCTGATCTGCGTGAGAAATCTTGCTCAAAAGGACCCTGTGGGAATCTTCCTTGGGGGAAAAAAAAATTCAATTTTGGGCAGCTGGCAACAATTCTGCCTTTCATCACCTTGGCATCGCGGCATTTGTTCCAGACACCCAAGATCTTAGACAAGCAGGGAAAAACACGCCAGACCAGGATAATTCTGGAAAATTATTCTCCACAATCCAGGAAATTCAACCCGGCTGTCTTGATTTTATGCCAGATTAACGCCTGGCAGGTTTTGTTTTCCCAGGTAAATAACAGGTGAGGCAAAGGTGAATGTCTCTGGATGCAGACATGCTTCAACAGGTCAGCTGAAGCCTCCGTGCTAGTTTGTTTTGAACGGGCATTACTCACGCGCATTGCTTGCGCATGCACAGTTGCCTGTAAATTTTTTATGTGCATGCACAATGACTAAAAAACATGTTGGCAATGAATGGCATGGGCAACTGGGTAACCACTCCCTGTCTCCTGGTGATTGGCCCAAAGTCATCCAACCAGCTTTCATGCCTAAGACTGGACTAGAACTCACCATCTCCTGGTGATTGGCCCAAAGTCACCCAGCCGGCTTTCATGCCTAAGGCGGGACTAGAACTCACCATCTCCTGGTGATTGGCCCAAAGTCATCCAACCAGCTTTCATGCCTAAGACTGGACTAGAACTCACCATCTCCTGGTGATTGGCCCAAAGTCACCCAGCCGGCTTTCATGCCTAAGGCGGGACTAGAACTCACCATCTCCTGGTGATTGGCCCAAAGTCACCCAGCCGGCTTTCATGCCTAAGGCGGGACTAGAACTCACCATCTCCTGGTGATTGGCCCAAAGTCATCCAACCAGCTTTCATGCCTAAGACTGGACTAGAACTCCCTGTCTCCTGGTGATTGGCCCAAAGTCACCCAGCCGGCTTTCATGCCTAAGACTGGACTAGAACTCCCTGTCTCCTGGTGATTGGCCCAAAGTCACCCAGTCGGCTTTCATGCCTAAGGCGGGACTAGAACTCCCTGTCTCCTGGTGATTGGCCCAGTCACCAGCCAACTTTTGTGCCTAAGGTGGGACTAGAACTCCCTGTCTCCTGGTGATTGGTTCAAAGGCATCCAACCGGTCTTTCATGCCTAAGACTGGACTAGAACTCACCGTCTCCTGATCGATCATTTTCACTGTCAGAAAAATCCTTCTTATTTCCAGGCTGAATCTCTCTCTCACTGGGACTGTTGCACCACCGTCCCATGTGCCTGTGGCCGGGACGAAGAAGTGTGCCAGCGCTCGTGATCACCTTCACCCCAACGTCTTCGATCGAAATACGGAAAGCGACAGGGCGGCAGGGAGAAAAACGCCTGGCAATGAACTGGGGAGCAATATTCTGCATTTCAGGATCGAAAAGGGACGACTCCCTTTCCCCCTTTTCACGGCTGCAAGTGTGCCAAACCACCCGGGTGTGCAAAAAAAACCCACACCCATCCAGAGGCTCCTTGTCCCAAGAGGGAAAGCTGGCTGGGGATTTCTGGGAGTTGAAGTCCTCCAGGCTTAAAGTTGCCAAGGTTGGAGGCCTCTTGTTGGGGGAGATCATAACTGAAATTGAGCACAGAGCCACTGTTGAGAAAAGCGGTTGTGTTCGCACACATTTACACCCACAAAACTCCGCACGCCCTCTCGCTCTGCCTAACACAACCCTTGCTTTGCTCTCAAGTGTCAGTGTGTCATTTACACCCACCAGGCAGCGTCTGGCAGCATCAGAAATCTTCCCCCGCGGGTGGCAACACAGGAATTTAAAATATAATGCAGGCCCCTCCGGACTTATGACCACAGCTGAACTCAAACCTGGCTGACCAACCGCACTTAACGTGTCGTCCTCAATGGAACTGCATCTACGTGGAGGGAAGGATGCAGTGGGGGACCCCAAGGCTCTGTTTTGGGCCCAGGACTCTTCAACATCTTCATCGATGATCTGGATGAGGGAATAAATGGGAAACTCATCAAATTTGCAGTTGACATCAAGCTGGCAGGAATAGCCAACACTCCAGAAGACAGGCTCAAGATACAGAAGGATCTTGATAGACTTGAACATTGGGCACTATTTAACAAAATGAAATTCAATGGTGAAAAGAGTAAGGGTCTTCGTTTAGGCAAGAAAAACGAAATGCACAGGTACAGTATAGGTAGCACCTTGCTCAATAGTAGTAACTGTGAGAGGGATCTTGGAGTCCTAGTGGAGAACCATTTAAATAGGAGCCAGCCGTGGGCAGCAGCTGCCAAAAAAGCCAACACAGTTCTAGCCTACATAAACGGAGGGATAGAATCAAAATCACGTGAAGGGTTAATACCACTTTATAAGGCCTTGGGAAGGCCAAATTTGGAATCCTGCATTCAGATTTGGTCGCCATGATGTAGAAAAGATGTGGAGACTCTAGAAAGAGTGCAGAGAAGAGCAACAAAGAGGATTAGGGGGCTAGAGGCTAAAACATATGAGGAACGGTTGCAGGAACTGGGAATGTCTAGTTTAATGAAAAGAAGGACTAGGGGAGACATGATAGCAGCCTTCCAATATCTCAGGGGTTGCCACAAAGAAGAGGGAGTCAAGCTAATCTCCAAAGCACCTGAGGGCAGGACAAGAAGCAATGGGTGGAAACTAATCAAGGAGAGAAGCAACTTAGAACTGAGGAGGAATTTGCTGACAGGTAGAACAATTAACCAGTGGAACAGAAGTTGCCTCCAGAAGGTGTGAATGCCCCAACACTGGAAGTCTTTAAGAAGATGTTGGATAATCATTTGTGTGAAGTGGTGTAGGATTTCCTGTCTAGGAATGGGTTTGGACTAGAAGACCTCCAAGGTCCCTTCCAACTCTGTTATTCTATTCTATTCTATTCTATTCTATTCTATTCTATTCTAAAGAGTGCAGAGAAGAGCAACAAAGAGGATTAGAGGACTGGAGGCTAAAACGTATGAAGAACGGTTGCAGGAACTGGGGATGTCTAGTTTAATAGAAAGAAGGACCAGGGGAGAGATGATAGCAGTCTTCCAATATCTCAGGGGTTGCCCCAAAGAAGAGGGAGTCAAGCTAATCTCCAAAGCACCTGAGGGCAGAACAAGAAGCAATGGGTGGAAACTAATCAGGGAGAGAAGCAACTTAGAACTGAGGAGGAATTTGCTGACAGGTAGAACAATTAACCAGTGGAACAGAAGTTGCCTCCAGAAGTCGTGAATGCCCAAACACTGGAAGTCTTTAAGAAGATGTTGGACAGCCATTTGCCTGAAACGGTATAGGGTTTCCTGCCTAGGCAGGGAGTTGGACTAGAAGACCTCCAAGGTCCCTTCCAACTCTGGTATTGTATTGTATTGTATTGTATTGTATTGTATTGTATTGTATTGTATTGTATTGTATTGTATTGTATTGTATTGTATTGTATTGTATTGTATTGTATTGTATTGTATTGTATTGTAATGTATTGTAAGGGGTGGGTGCTAACTTCCTACATAGGAATAAAAGACCAGCATCTGTGTATCAAGTTTGGTTGAAATTGCCCAAGGTGTTCCAGAGTTATGCTCGAACATACACACCCACAAACTCACAGAGAGAGAGAGACAGAGACAGAGAGACAGAGAGAGAGAGAGAGAGAGAGAGAGAGAGGCAGAAAGACAGAGAGAAAGAGAGAGAGAGGGAGTGAGACAGAGAGAGAGAGAGAGAGAGAGAGAGAGAGAGAGGGAGAGAGGGAACAAACACACACAAAACTTGCTGAAAAGTTCTCAGTGGCTGCAGCTATCCTGGTCTGTTTACTCTGTTTGTTCTCTGGGTTCTAGCCATGTTCCCACCGGGGACAGTTAATCCCTGGATTTGGTGGCCTGGGTGGGCAAAGGAATGGGTCCTTATTTTTCCAATGAAGGGCCTACCCAAAAAAACTGCCCGGGAAAGGCAACAACCCAAGGTGAGGATTGGGGGGGCGGGGGGGGGGGTGTTGATTCCAGGACAAGTTCGTCTCATCATGTCATATTTCCCGCGGTGGCCTCCTCCTCCTCCTGCCTGGCACAACGGGGAAAACACCTTGCTTGATCAACTGCTCAGCTTCGGCGGGGGACTCCTGACCTGGTTTCCAAAGGTTGGGGTTATTAGGAGGACACCCCCTTTATTTATAACCCTGCACATTCCAGAGCTTGGAGAGGGGGGGGGAGGAAGAAATTTGGGCTGGCCCACTGCCCTCCATCCTGTCGTCGCAGCTGAAGGATGGGGTAGCAGCTGGGGGGGTTATATTTGCAGACGGTGCACCCGGGAGCAGAGAGGGGCTGGCAGAGCCAAGATTTCTGGTGCATCCAGAAAATTTGTTTTTTTTTGGGGGGGGAGAGATTTTAGGACCAGGGTCCTTCAGGCAAGAAGTTGTAAATGCTTCAACACAGTTTTTAAGAAGAGATTAGATAAGCATTTGTCTGAAGTGGTGTAGGGTTTCCTGTCTAGGCAGAGGATTGGACTAGAGGACCTCCAAGATCCCTTCCAACTCTATGTTATTCTATTCTATTCTATTCTATCCTACTCTTTTTTCTATATTCCATTCTATATTCTATTTACTCATTATTCTATTTTCTATTCTATTCTATTTTCTCCTCTATTCTATTTTCTATTCTATTCTACTCTATTCTATTTTCTATTCTATTCTATTTTCTATTCTATTCTATTTTTTCTAATCTTTTTTCTATTCTATTCTATATTCTATTCTATTCTATTCTATTCTATTTTTCTATTCTTTTCTATTTTCTATTCTGTTCCATTTTCTATTCTGTTCTACTGTATTCCATTTTCTATTCTATTCGATTTTCTATTCGATTTTCTATTCTATTCTATTCTTCTATTCTATTCTATTCTTCTATTCTATTCTATTCTATTCTATTCTATTCTATTTTCTATTCTATTCTATTTCTATTCTATTCTATTTTCTATTCTATTTTCTTTTCTAATCTATTTTCTATTCTATTTTTCCATTCTATTCTATTCTATTCTATTTTCTATTCTGTTCTATTTTCTATTCTATTTTCTATTCTATTTTCTATTCTATTCTTCTATTCTATTCTATTTTCTATTCTATTCTATTTTCTATTCTATTCTATTTTCTATTCTATTCTATTTTCTATTCTATTCTATTTTTCTATTCTATTCTATGCAATCCCCCTCCCCCTCTGGAATAGCTGCAAGCAGGATGGCGGTTGCATGGATTGTAGAATTATAGAATCATAAGGCTGGAAGGCACCCTGGAGGTCTTCTAGTCCAACTCCTTCACCAAGGCAGGAGACTTTATACCAAACCAGACAAGTGGCCCTCCAATCTCTTCTTAAAACCCACCAAGGATTGAGAACCCACAACTTCTGGTGGTAAGCTGTTCCACTGGTTAATTGTTCTCACTGTCAGGAAGTTTCTCCTCAGTTCTAAGTTGCTTCTCTCCTTGATTAGTTTCCACCCATTGCTTCTTGTTCTACCCTCAGGTGCCTTGGAGAATAGCTTGACTCCCTCTTCTTTGTGGCAGCCCCTGAGATATTGGAAGACTGCTATCATGTCTCCCTTAGTCCTTCTTTTCACCAAACTAGACATACCCAGTTCCTGCAACCGTTCTTCCTATGTTTGAGCCTCCAATCCCCTAATCCTCTTTGTTGCTCTTCTCTGCACTCCTTCCAGAGTCTCCACATCTTTTAGGCCACCATCGCCATTCGCTCCAAAGTTATTTTAAAGCATTCAGTTTAAAGATTCGGCATTGCACATGCGAATAGAGCATTTTAACCAACTTTAAAGACAAAATGGTCGCATTCCCACAATCTATGTAAGACAGATGATTAGTCAATGGGATAGCTTGACACCAGAAGTTATAAATGCTCCAACACTGGAGGTTTTTAAGAAGAGACTGGACAGCAATTTGTCTGGAATGGTTTAAGGCAGTGTTTCTCAACCTTGGCTACTTGAAGATGTCCGGACTTCAACTCCCAGAATTCCCCAGCCAGCGAATGCTGGCTGGGGAATTCTGGGAGTTGAAGTCCGGACATCTTCAAGTGGCCAAGGTTGAGAAACACTGGTTTAAGGTCTCCTGCTTGAGCAGGGTGTTGGACTAGATGACCCCTGGTGTCCCTTCCAGCCCTAGGAGTCTATGATTCTATATGTTGGCTGAGGAATTTTTCAAGGCAATATATATAAAACCCCTCGTCTATTTTACGTGGATATTTTGAGGGTTTTGTAAAAAAAAAAATTCTGGATATGCTGCTCTTCTACCTGCATTGAATGAAAGAGGGTGGCAAGAGCCTTTGTGTAGTTGCGTGTGTGTGTGTTTGTGTGTGTGTGTACATAGGATGCAAAATGCCAGATTAGGCAAAACAGATGGACTCCAGACACCCCCTACCCAACCCCCCCACAGATTGGCTGGCACCATCTGCCTCCTTTGAGGAAAAAAAACCTGAACTAATTACATTAAAATGAGACTTTTTCTAGGAATGGCATTGGTGAGGGTTGCATAATTCAGAGAAAGTGTTTGTCTTGGGAGAAGCAATTAGTTTGAAGACCAGCTTACAGCAGGGGTTCTCTACCAAGGCTGCTTCAAGGTGGGTGGACTTCAACTCCCAGAATTCCCCATTCAGCATACTGTAAGAGGGATGGACTTCAACTCCCAGAATTCCCCATTCATCATGCTTTAAGATGGGTGGATTTCAACTCCCAGAATTCCCCATTCATCATGCTTTAAGATGGGTGGATTTCAACTCCCAGAATTCCCCATTAGGCATACTGTAAGAGGGATGGACTTCAACTCCCAGAATTCCCCATTCATCATGTTTTAAGATGGGTGGATTTCAACTCCCAGAGTTCCCCATTCAGCATACTGTAAGAGGGATGGACTTCAACTCCCAGAATTCCCCATTCATCATGCTTTAAGATGGGTGGATTTCAACTCCCAGAATTCTCCATTCAGCATACTGTAAGAGGGATGGACTTCAACTCCCAGAATTCCCCATTCATCATGCTTTAAGATGGGTGGATTTCAACTCCCAGAATTCCCCATTCAGCATACTGTAAGAGGGATGGACTTCAACTCCCAGAATTCCCCATTCATCATGCTTTAAGATGGGTGGATTTCAACTCCCAGAATTCCCCATTCAGCATACTGTAAGAGGGATGGACTTCAACTCCCAGAATTCCCCATTCATCATGCTTTAAGATGGGTGGATTTCAACTCCCAGAATTCCCCATTCAGCATACTTTAAGATGGGTGGATTTCAACTCCCAGGATTCTCCATTCATCATGCTTTAAGATGGGTGGATTTCAACTCCCAGAATTCCCCATTCGGCATACTGTAAGAGGGATGGACTTCAACTCCCAGAATTCCCCATTCATCATGCTTTAAGATGGGTGGATTTCAACTCCCAGAATTCCCCATTAGGCATACTGTAAGAGGGATGGACTTCAACTCCCAGAATTCCCCATTCATCATGTTTTAAGATGGGTGGATTTCAACTCCCAGAATTCCCCATTCAGCATACTGTAAGAGGGATGGACTTCAACTCCCAGAATTCCCCATTCATCATGCTTTAAGATGGGTGGATTTCAACTCCCAGAGTTCCCCATTCGGCATACTGTAAGAGGGATGGACTTCAACTCCCAGAATTCCCCATTCATCATGCTTTAAGATGGGTGGATTTCAACTCCCAGAATTCCCCATTCAGCATACTGTAAGAGGGATGGACTTCAACTCCCAGAATTCCCCATTCATCATGCTTTAAGATGGGTGGATTTCAACTCCCAGAATTCTCCATTCAGCATACTTTAAGATGGGTGGATTTCAACTCCCAGGATTCTCCATTCATCATGCTTTAAGATGGGTGGATTTCAACTCCCAGAATTCCCTATTCAGCATGCTTTAAGATGGGTGGATTTCAACTCCCAGAATTCCCCATTCAGCATGCTTTAAGATGGGTGGATTTCAACTCCCAGAATTCCCCATTCAGCATGCTTTAAGATGGGTGGATTTCAACTCCCAGAATTCCCCATTCAGCATACTGTAAGGGTGATGGACTTCAACTCCCAGAATTCCCCATTCATCATACTTTAAGATGGGTGGATTTCAACTCCCAAAATTCCCCATTCAGCATACTTTAAGAGGGGTGGACTACAACTCCCAGGATTCCCCAGCCAGCACGCTGAAGTTCACATATCTTAAAGCTGGCTGGGGAATTCTGGGAGTTGAAGTCCACCCATCTTCAAGTTGCCAAGGTTAAGCCACACAGTTCTAATTGGAGATTGGAGACTATTCAATTATTCATATTGTGGTTGCATTGACACGACAGGTCCCCAGGTCAAGTGAAGACTTAGGAAATGCATTCATACAAGCCCACTAGCTAGGTTGGGATCAACCTTGGTTTGATTTTCAGAGGGGGGCCTAGTGCAGTGCGTCAAGATGGCCCCTTTGCTCAGCATTCGGTGTTTGGTGTGGATCCCAGGAAACAGCTCCCTTGGTGAGCAGCTTACGGAGGTTGCCTGAATGCAAGTTTCTTTTAGCTTCAAGAGAGAGAAATAGAAACCCCGAACCACTCCTGAAGAGTGGAGTGGAGTGGAGTGGAGTGGAGTGGAGTGGAGTGGAGTGGAGTGGAGTGGAGTGGAGTGGAGTGGAGTAGAGTAGAGTAGAGTAGAGTAGAGTAGAGTAGAGTAGAGTAGAAGGATAGGATAGGATAGGATAGGATAGGATAGGATAGGATAGGATAGGATAGGATAGGATAGGATAGGATAGGATAGGATAGGATAGGATAGGATAGGATAGACTAGAAATAGAAATAAAAGTAGAGTACAGTAGAGTAGAGTAGAGTAGAGTAGAAGGATAGGATAGAAATAGAAATAGAAATAAGAGTAGAGTAGAAGGATAGGATAGGATAGGATAGGATAGGATAGGATAGGATAGGATAGGATAGGATAGGATAGGATAGGATAGGATAGGACAGACTAGGAATAGGAATATGAATAGAAATAAGAGTAGAGTAGAGTAGAGTAGAGTAGAGTAGAGTAGAGTAGAGTAGAGTAGAAGGATAGAGTAGGGTAGAGTAGGGTAGGGTAGAAATAGAAATAAGAGTAGAGTAGAGTGGAGTGGAGTGGAGTGGAGTGGAGTAGAGTAGAGTAGAGTAGAGTAGAAGGATAGGGTAGGATAGGGTAGAAATAGAAATAAGAGTAGAGTAGAGTAGAATAGAATAGAATAGAAATAAGAGTAGAGTAAAATAGAATAGAATAGAGTAGAGTAGAAGGATAGGGTAGGGTAGACTAGACTAGAAATAGAAATAGAAATAAGAGTAGGGTAGGGTAGGGTAGGGTAGAAATACAAATAGAAATAGAAATAAGAGTAGAGTAGATAGTAGAGTAGAGTAGAGTAGAGTAGAGTAGAGTAGAGTAGAGTAGAATAGAATAGAATAGAATAGAATAGAAGGATAGGGTAGGGTAGGGTAGAAATAAGAGTAGAATAGAATAGAATAGAATAGAATAGAATAGAATAGAACAGAACAGAACAGAACAGAATAGAATATTGGAATGGAATAGCAGAAGACAAGGCAAGGCAAGACAAGATTCTTTATTGGCCAAGTGTGATTGGACACACCAGGAATTTCTCTCCGGTGCATAAGATCTCATTGTACATACAAGCAACAAGTGATAAATCATGATCACCGTCATCATAAAAGTACATTCATCATAAATCATGAGATGCAACACTTAATGATAGTCATAGGATAGGATACTAAGTCAGCCATCAACATAAACCATGCTAGGATGCAAAATAAAACGATTGATATAAATCATAATATACCAGCAACCAAGTCCTAGTTATAAGAAGATAACGAGACAGATAATAGGAAAGAACAGAAGGGAAATTGTCATACAGCCCTCTTAGGTAGCTTGACCATGTTATGAGAATTAGTTGTGTAGCAGAGGGATGGCACGGGTGAAGAAAAAAAACAACGCTAGAACTGCAGCTTGAGCTGAGAAAAGTCAATTTTGTTGAATTTACTCCGAGCAGAATCGTCTGATTTAAAAATAGCATCAGGAGTTTCACTGGTGGGGATTTTTGCTTGTTGTTCAAAAGCATTATATTTTTGTAAAAACAAAAAAAATATGTGCATACAGAGAAGGTTTCCTGCTTATATCTCTACGCAAACAAAACCGATAATTGGATATCATACTTCCTTTCTACGTAAATTACACAGCTGGAACAAAAACTCTCTTGGAAAATGTGTCTTGAAAGCGTTTCGGCTCCTTGGTGGCTTTTACGAAACTCAGCTTAATCTCGTCTCAAGATCAGTGACCCAATTTAAAAAAAAAAAGAGGACACCGTTTTAGTCGATTTTAGGTAGTCCTCAACCTATGACCACCATTGAGTCAAACCTTTCTCATGTAAAGTGAGACAAGTACTTCAGTGAATTCTTCCCCCAATTATATGGACTATCTTGCCACCCTTAAGTGAATCAACGTAATTGTTCAATTAGTGATGTGGTTGCTAAGTGAATCTGGCTTCCCCACGGACTTTGCTTGTCAGAAGGTCGCAAAAGGGGAATCACGTGACCCCGGGACACTGCCACCGTCGTAAATATGAGTCAAACGGCCGAATTCTGCTCACATGACCATGGGAAGGCTGCGACGGTCGTAAGTGTGAAAAACGATCATAAGTCACTTTTTTAAAGTGCTGTTGTAACTTGAAACAGTCGGCAAATGAATTGTCGTAAATCAAAGACTATCTTTGTACGGTTTCCTAAAAATGCCCTAATTGATTCATGAGTATCGAGCCAAGTTTCAATACAAAACCAGTCATTTATTAGGAAGCACCATAGGCAAGATCTCTTCGCAGTCAAGCCTCTGCTTTGTTTGATGTATGGCTGAACTTTACCCCTGTTCCTTCCCTCCCCTCAGTCTGTGTCATAAATCACATTCCCCTAGGACAGGGGTCGGCAAACTTAAAGACTCAAAAGAGCCATTTGGACCCGTTTCCCACAGAAAAGAAAACACCGGGAGCCCCAAAGATCCTAACCGGAAGCTCCCCCGTTCAATTCTGGAGCTGACGGGAAGTTCAGTTCCCCCACCGTAGAGTCTCCTCCTGGCGCGGCGTACTTTTTCCTCTACCTGTCCTAACCGGAAGCCCTATCAATTGTGGAGACAACTGGAAAACCCTCCCCTTGCCATAGAGTCTTCTCCTGGCGCATCGTGCTTCTCCTCCCCCCACCCCCACCAGAATCTCCTCTCAAAATTGTGGTGCCGACCAGTGACGGAGCCGCAGCAGAGGGAGGAAAGAGCCACATGCGGCTCCAGAGCCACAGTTTGCTGACCCCCTGCCCTATGAGGTGCACCCCTCCCAAGCCTGCTGCAGTAATCTGAGATCCGACTTCAGCCGACAGTAAGTGTGGAATGCGCTGCCCCCGTTCCCTCCCTATGACAACGGTGGGAGTTACATCATGAACCCCGAGTGGGGTGACAGCCCCTTTGGGGGCAGCTGTGTCTGTGATATTGTATTCTTTTTTTTAACTACATTTTGGGTTTTTCTTCGAAGACTTTAAAAGTTTCTTACTGTTTTTAATAGACACCACAATAACCTAGGGTTTTTAAAAAAAAGGGGGGGGAGACAAAAAAGACCAAAAAAAAACCCATCATCACATGCAACATGTCGTTTGATTACGGTTGTTTTAACATCTACATCTTCAAATAATGTTTACCATCTCAGATATTTCCTCTAATGTAACTAAAGGTCTCATTTTCCTTCTACCATATATATTCAGTTAACATTAGCATTGTTTTCCCCCAGAGAATATACTTCTATTCATTGTTAATCTTGCATTTCATACCTTCAAACAGAGATCTTATTCCTTCATTGTTCAACAAGGCATCGCTGCCTATATATACCAGTTTTCATTTGTTCCCCTACTAGAATTGCCTTATCAGCAGCGAAATATCATTATAATAAGTTCTTAACCTTATACATTATATCACCAGACCTTATATTAATTCTTCATTGTGTCATTATTAGATTATTTCACAGCATAGTTATATCATCATTTACTTTCTTCAATTAAGGCATAAGTATATCATTTTTCATTTCCAAAGTTTTTTTTCCCCCCTAGCCACCGATAAAACAAATCCCATATCTTATAAAATTGTTCATCCTCTTGCTCTCTAATTTCAAATGTCAATTTACTCATTTCAGCACAGTCCATTATTTTTCGGATAACTTCTTCCTGTTTTGGTATTGTTTTGTTTTTCCAGTTTTTTGCAAATACAGTTATTGTGGTGTCTATTAAATATACAACAGAGAGATGTGTATATGGGGGGAAACGTAGTAGGGATGCACCTGTGATCAAATGACATATTGTATGTGATGATGGGGGTTTTTGTTGTTGTTGTTGTTTTCCTTTTTTTTCTCTCTCCTTTTCCCTCTGTTTTTTTTTCTATTGTTATGTGATGTTGTCTATGTAATAAAAAATAAAATTATTTTTAAAAAAAAGTTTCTTACTGTTTTCCCGAGACTTTTTCAATTGTTAGATTTGACGTTTTTACTCCATTTTTCTAAAAAAAATATATATATATATATTTTTGCTAAGATTCCATTGTTCACAGATACGTTTGGGAGATAAATATAGGTAGTCCTCAACTTACACAATTCAGCCCAAAATTTATGCTGCTAAGTGAAACGTTTCTTAAGTGAGTTTTGCTCCATTTTTCTTGCTGTGGTTGTTAAGTGAATCACTGCAGTTGCTAAGTTAGTGACACGGTTGTTAAGTGAATCCCGTCTGGCAGACTTTGCTCGGCAGAAGGTCGCTAAAGAGAAACACATAATCCTGGGACACTGAAACCTTCATAAGTCCATGCCAGTTGCCAAGTGTCCAAATTTTGATCACGTGACCACAGGGATAATGCAACGGTCATAAGTGTGAAAAAAAAACACGGTTCTAAGTCACTTTTTTTCCCAGTGGCCATTTTAACTTTGAACGGTTGCTAAACGAACTGTCGCAAATCGAGGATTATCTCTACTCGTTTGGGGTGGGGAGGTGGGGTGTTTCCCCAAGACCTTTAAAACGATTCCTGCCGTTTTTCTGAAATTTTTCAACCATTAAATTCAACCTTTTAGTCCATATTTTTTTAAAAATTGCTTCGATTGCGTTACTTAAAGATAAGTTTGCGTAAATGAATAAACAAATAGTAAATTAAAAATAAAGTAAAGTAAAACAAAACAATAGAAAATGCATTAGCAAAGGAGAAGGGACTCAAGCCCATCTGTCAGCCTCCCGTCCTGGAGGTTTTCTCCAGAAATGCAAGGGGGCTGCACAGCCCTCCTGGCTTCCTGCCCAGCCGCCCGGGGAGCTCATCCCAGCCCCCAAACAGCCCACTTTGCATGTCAGTTACACTATTTCTGGATCTATTTATTTTTATTGTCTTCCGGCGACCCAAACTTTGTTATCACTTTCTCGGCAGGTGCTCTTCCACTTCCTCTCACTTTCTGTCCTCCCCCTGGCAGCTGCTGGGCTGGTTTTGCCCAGGGGGGTGGGGGGGACAAGGGCTGGTTTTGGGGTGACAAATAAGATAGACAGATAGATAGAAAGATAGATAGATGAAAGATAGAATTAGATAGATAGAATTAGATAGATAGATAGATAGATAGATAGATAGATAGATAGATAGATAGATAGATGAAATTTAGATAGAAAGATAGATAGATAGAAAGATAGATAGATGAAAGATAGATAGATAGACAGACAGATGAAATATAGATAGAAAGATAGATAGATAGATAGATAGATAGATAGATAGATAGAAAGATAGATTGATGAAAGATAGATAGATACAGAAAAATGAAAGATAGATAGACAGACAGATGAAATATAGATAGATAGAAAGATAGATAGATAGAAAGATAGATAGAAAGATAGATAGATTGATGAAAGATAAATAGATACAGAAAAATGAAAGATAGATAGACAGACAGATGAAATATAGATAGAAAGATAGATAGATGAAATATAGATAGATAGAAAGATAGATAGAAAGATAGATTGATGAAAGATAGATACAGAAAAATGAAAGATAGATAGACAGACAGATGAAATATAGATAGATAGAAAGATAGATAGATAGAAAGATACATAGAAAGATAGATTGATGAAAGATAGATACAGAAAAATGAAAGATAGATAGACAGACAGATGAAATATAGATAGAAAGATAGATAGATAGAAAGATAGATAGATAGATGAAAGATAGATAGATAGACAGACAGATGAAAGATAGATAGATAGATAGATAGATAGATAGATAGATAGATAGATAGATAGATGAAACATAGATAGACAGATGAAATATACATAGATAAAAGATAGATAGACAGACAGACAGACACACACACACACACAGATAAATGGATAGACAGACAAATTTCTTTGTTGAACATAGACTATTTTTTTAAAGCAGTAAGAGCTGAATGTTTCAAGATATGCATCATGGGTATAATCACATTAACCAACCCAGTTTTGTTCTGAAAAAGATTGCTGTATTAAGGATAGCAGAAGAGTGATAATGAAAATAATAGAACCTATCAATAGAAAGGACCATTTCTTTAGTGACTGTTCGAACTCAACAACTAAACTGGCATGTTCATTTAGCCTCTGATTTCCTGGTGGTCTCCTTTTCAGCTTCAGCCTGCTTACCTGCTGGTTGTCAGTCCAGAGCGGCTCAACGCTGCCACCTGCTGGAAGGAGTTGGGTATTATACCTCCTTGTATCCTTGGGTCTTCAAACTTGTTTCCATCAAAGTACAGGCAGTACTCGACTTACGACCACAACTGAGCCCAACATTTCCATTGGTGAGACAGCCATTAAATGAGCTTTGCCCCATTTTGCAACCTTTCTCGCCACCGTTGTTAAGTGAATCAAGGCAGATGTTAACTAGGCAATATGGTCGTTAAGTGAATCTGTCCTCCCCATTGATTTTGCTCGTCAGAAAGTCGTAAAAGGGGATCACGTGACCCTGGGACTCTGCAACCGTCATAAATACGAACTAGTTGCCAAACGACCAATTTTTGATCACGTGACCACGGGGATGCTGCAATGGTCATAAGAGAAAAAAACCAGTCATAAGTCACTTTTTTCAGTACTTCAAATGGCCACTAAATGAATGCTTGTAATTTTAGGATTACCTGTACTTGAAAACAGCTTTTAGGGGCCTGTCATCTTTTTCATACTAAATATCTGTCTGTCTATCAGCCTGTCCTTCCTTCCTTCCTTCCTTCCTTCCTTTCTTCTTTCCATCCATCTATCCATCCATCTATTGTCCATCTGTCTATCATTAATCAATGAATATCACCTATCTATCTATATCTATCTATCTATATCTACCTACCTTCCTTCCTTCCTTCCTTCCTTTCTTTCTTATTGTCTGAATATCTATCATCTCTGTCTGTCTGTCTGTCTGTCTGTCTGTCTATCTTTCTATCTATCTATCTATCTATCTATCTATCTATCTATCTATCTATCTATCTATCTATCTATCTATCTACCCATCTACCTATCTATCCCTCTATCCATCCATCCATTGTCTATTGTCCATCTGTTTATCATCTTTCTATCGTTAACCAATGAATATCATCTATCTATCTATCTATCATCTATCTATCTATCTATCTATCTATCTATCTATCTATCTATCTATCTATCTATCTATCTATCATCTATCTATCTACCTACCTACCTACCTACCTTTCTTTCTTTCTTTCTTTCTTTCTTTCTTTCTTTCTTTCTTTCTTATTGTCAATGAATATCTATCATCTGTCTATCTATTCATCTACCAATCTACCCATCTACCCATCCATCCATCCATCCATCCATCCATCCATCCATCTATATCTATCTACTGTGTCATTTATAATCTCTATCAACAATCTATTCTTTTTCCATTATACATCTATCCCTTCATCCATCCATCCATCCCTCCATCATCCCTCCCTCCCTCCCTCCTTTCATCTATCCCTCCCTCCCTCCATCCTTCTATCATCCATCCATTCATCTATCATGTCATTTTTAATCTTATTATATCTATCAACAATCAAACTATTCTCTCTCTCTCTGTTATCCATCCATCCATCCTCCCCCCCTCTCCATCCATAACAATTACAAGGCATGCCCCCCCCCACAGCTTTGATGCGGCCCAAGTGTTGACTCTCCCAATGTGCATATTTGCACCAAACCAGTTTACAAGCCCCGGGGCTCCCCATCCCTGAGGTTTAAAAAGATTCACCCCAGGCGTTGGGTGAGTGCCTCCCTCTGCCTTTCTCATGAGGGACAGAAACTTGCTTTGGCTGGGCCAAGGGGACAGCTGCCTCCAGGCGGGGGACGCCTGCCAGCAGTGGCCGGTTACAAGAGTTGTCACGCTGGCTGGGAGAGAGGCCAGCGCTTCCCAACCTCCGACACACCCCCTGGTCACAACACGCAGCCAGATGTTCTGGATGAGCAAAACATCTGGCGTATACAGGGAGTCCCCCCCCCGCCCTTTCTGCTCGATGCAAAGGGAGCTTTGTTAAAAAAAAAAAATCCTTGGAGTTCCCACCAGCCTTCCTCGTCCTTCATGCACGCACCCTACATGCGCCTGGGGCCTGATCTCAAGGGATCCTTCTGTTGACCGACTCCCCAGCAGAGCCACACCTCTTCCTGGGATCCCGGCCAACCTTCCCGCTGACCCTGATTAGTTTTTCTTTGAGCTAAAAGTTGCAAAACAAACCCAGGACTGAAAGGGGGAAGGACGGGGGCTCTTCCCTGCCTCCTTTAAATTCTGGGAAGAGTAAAGGATCAGCGAAACCTTGGGAGTTGGGGAAGGGAAAAGGCGCGTGGTTGCTCGAGCGCAGAAGACTTCAAGAGTGGGAGGAAGAAGAAGGAGTGGAAAGGGGAGAGAGGAGAAGGAGAGAGGAAGGGGAGGTTGAGAGGAGAAGGACGACAGAGGGAAGAAAGGAGGTAGGGAGGAGGAGGAGGAGGAGGAGAGAGGGAGGGAGGGAGGGAGAAGAAAGTGATGGATAAGGTACAAATATGGTGTATGGAGAGCAGAAGAGCCAATAATTGGTTTTTGGGGGGTTGATGGTAAGACAAATTGATGTAAACGTTTAACGACAGAATATAATGTTGGCCATGTAACAGTTTACATGGGGCAATTTGTTATGGAAATGAAAAAATAAAAAAAGCAGAAATGAATAGATTGACATTAATCATTCGAGAGAAAGAACAACCTGGGTCCTGTAAGGCTGCAATGCCCATCCTATGGCACGCGTGACAGAAATGGCACACAGAGCCCGGTCTATGGGCACCTGTGCCATCGCCAGCTGCTCTTCTGGTTTCCAGCGTACACATGCGCGCCACCCAGTGGTGGGTGTGTACCGGTTTTACTGCTGGTTCACTCATGCGCGATGCTTCTGCACATGCGCAGAAGTATCCAGGCGGGTGGGTGGAGCCTCCTGCCACCGCCACTGGGAGCAATAGCAATAGCAGTTAGACTTATATACCGCTTCCTAGGGCTTTCAGCCCTCTCTAAGCGGTTTACAGAGTCAGCATATATTGCCCCCACAGTCTGGGTCCTCATTTTACCCACCTCGGAAGGATGGAAGGCTGAGTCAACCTTTGAGCCGGTGAGATTAGAACTGCTGAACTGCAGATAACAGTCAGCTGAAGTAGCCTGCAGTACTGCACCCTAACCACTGCGCCACCTAGAAGACTAAAAAAGAGTAGAAAATACGTTAAGATAGAGGTATAAACACGATGGTCATTGTCCGTATTGTGACGAGGAAGATCCTTACGATGAATGCTAGTATTGTATTTTTATTAGAAGATAGGTTAAGAGGAGAACGGATAAGTTAATAACGCTCAATTACTTCATACATTGCAAGGTGAAGATTAGAGGATTAATGTGAATGTGAATGATGTGAAGGCTGAAAATCATTGCACCGAGATGTTTCTACACGCTGTTTAAGGAAAGATGAAATGTTTATGTGTTGCGACGTTGAACGCTTCTAAACCAACAGTTGTAAGTCGAGGTGGTCCCTCTATGGTGTCTTCACCAAAACTGCCCTGTGATGCTCGAGAATCTGTCGATCAATTCTTGATTCCGATACGAGAGAATATTTGCAGCTGACAATAACTTTATAAGGTGGCCGAGGTGGCGCAGTGGTTAAATGCAGCACTGCAGGCTACTTCAGCTGACTGCAGTTCTGCAGTTCGGCGGTTCAAATCTCACCGGCTCAAGGTTGACTCAGCCTTCCATCCTTCCGAGGTGGGTGAAATGAGGACCCGGATTGTTGTTGGGGGCAATATGCTGACTCTGTAAACCGCTTAGAGAGGGCTGAAAGCCCTATGAAGCGGTAGATAAGTCTAACTATTGCTATTGTCACTTTGTACATTAACCAGCATACATTAAAATGAAATTCCGTGGCGTGCAGATCTCAAAGGGTCACCCACCTCCGGTACACACCACATAAAAAGATCAAAATAAATAAATGAATGCAAAAATTTCGCATCTACCCACAGATATTATACGACACGGAAAAACAACACAATCTAGTTCGGGTGAATGGAATCCTTGGTGCTCTCTGAGCCTGGTGGTTTTCTTGCAGGCGTTTCATGGCCCCACTAGGGAACGTCATCAGTGCTAGAAGGGAGTGTGGTTTGAAGAGTTGAAAAGAAGGAGGAGGGCGGGAGGAGGGGAAGGAGGACTTAGTGCTCTCTGAGCTTGGTGGTTTTCTTGCAGACAATTCATGACCCAACTAGATAATATTATCAGTGCAAGAAGGGAAGGGGTTTGTGAAGAGAAGGTAGAGGAGAAGGAGGAGGAGGAGGAGGACAACTGCAGGGTCCTTGGTGTTCTCTGAGCTTGGTGGTTTTCTTGCAGACATTTCATGACCCAACTAGATAATATTATCAGTGCAAGAAGGGAAGAGGTTTGTGAAGAAAAGGTAGAGGAGGAGAAGGAGGAGGAGGAGGAGGAGGAGGAGGAGGAGGAGGAGGAGGAGGAGGAGGAGGAGGAGGAGGAGGACAACTGCAGGGTCCTTGGTGCTCTCTGAGCTTGGTGGTTTTCTTGCAAACATTTCATGACCCAACTAGGTAACATCATCAGTAGAGGTCATGAAACATCTGCAAGACAACAACCCATTTTTTTCTGGGCTCACAGAAAACCAAGCACCCAAACTTCATCCCCTGGGTGGAGGTTGCACGGAAGACGTCGCATCTCCCCCCCTCTCCAAACTCTCAACCACAAAAAGATTGACACCCCCCCCCCCTCCCCGGCCCGATCAACCCGGGTTCCTTGAGTTCGCAAGGGATGGGTTTTCAGGGGCAGGGATCCAGCTGCAGCTTGGCTAATAAACTTCAGCGAAATTCGGACTTGGCAAGGTTAGGCTAAAGCCATTTGCCAATCCTGGCAAGATCTCACCAAAGAAGAGATAATGGGTGTTAGTCAATGAATTATCTCTCTGTCCCTGCCTCGCCCCCCCCCCCCCGGGTTGTTTTCCAATCCGAAATGAACTTTATTAGCATTTCTCTCTTACGGGATGAGGCCTGGCGCAGAGCCAGCTCCGAAATGATGTCAGTTAAATAAACAGTTATAATTATCACAGTATTTTTTCCCCCTGGCCTTCTCGCCTGGAGCTGCAAAGGCAGTTATGCAACGGAAGGAAGGTCGACATTCCTTCCATCCTTTTCCCTGACCGTGTCACCCAGTGTCCTGCGAGGGAGGATTCGGCTCCCTGGCCAGAAATAAATGGGCTACTTTGGTCCCGTGGCTCTTTCTCCGTTTTGACCTACTGACTTTCTGCAGAATCCGACGAGAGCTTTTGAAGCTTCCCTCCTTCGGGAAGTTTTGCTGCATAAACATGTCAGCTCCTCTTTTTTTTTCCATTAGTCCAAACCAAAGATGTTATTTTGGGGGGGGGGGGGGAAGCATTTGTCTGAAAGGCCTACAGGGGGTTGGACTAGAAGACCTCCGAGGTCCCTTCCAACTTTGTGATTCTCAGGAGGTGAAAGTTGTCGTCTGAGGCTACAGGGAGTTCTTCACTTTCAGGAATCTATTTAGTGGCCATTCAAAACTTCTTGTCCTTCCTTCCTTCCTGTCTCTTTCTTTCTTCTTTTCTTTCAACTTCCTTTCTTCTTTTCTTTCTCCTTCCTTCCTTTTTTCTTCTTCCTTCTTTTTCTTTCTTTTCTTCCTTTCTTCTTTCTTTCTTCTTCCTTCCTTCTCTCTACCTCCCTCTGCCTGTCCTTTCTTCCCTTCTTCTTTTTCCGTCTTTCCTTACTTCCTTTCTTTTTCTTCTTCCTTCCTTCTCCCTCCCTCTCTCCTTCCTTTCTTCCCTTCTTCTTTTCTTTTCTTCTTTTTCCTTCCATCTTTCCTTACTTCCTTTCTTTTTCTTCTTCCTTCCTTTTTCTTTCTTTTCTTTCTTTTTTCTTATCTTCCTTTCTTCTTCCTTCCCTCTCCCTCCCTCTCTCCTTCATTTCTCCCCTTCTTTTTTCTTTTCTTTTCTTCTTTTTCCTTCCATCTTTCCTTACTTCCTTTCTTTTTCTTCTTCCTTCCTTTTTCTTTCGTTTCTTTCTTTCTTCTTATCTTCCTTTCTTCTTCCTTCCTTCCTTCTCCCTCCCTCTCTCCTTCCTTTCTTCCCTTCTTCTTTTCTTTTCTTTTCTTCTTTTTCCTTCCATCTTTCCTTACTTCCTTTCTTTTTCTTCTTCCTTCCCTCCTTTTTCTTTCTTTTCTTTCTTTTTTCTTATCTTCCTTTCTTCTTCCTTCCTTCCTTCTCCCTCCCTCTCTCCTTCCTTTCTTCCCTTCTTCTTTTCTTTTCTTTTCTTCTTTTTCCTTCCATCTTTCCTTACTTCCTTTCTTTTTCTTCTTCCTTCCCTCCTTTTTCTTTCTTTTCTTTCTTTCTTCTTATCTTCCTTTCTTCTTCCTTCCTTCCCTCTCCCTCCCTCTCTCCTTCCTTTCTCCCTTTTTCTTTTTTCTTCTTCTTCTTTCTGTCTTTCCTTACTTCCTTTCTTTTTCTTCTGTTCTTAAACTTTTTCTTTCTTTCTTCTTTTCTTTCTTTCTTCTTTCATCTTTCCTTCCCTCTCCCCTTCCTTCCTTCTTTTTTCTTTCTTTCTTTGCTTCTTTCTTTTTAAGCAATCAATTAAAAATGATTAACAGTTCAAAAAAACAAAAAGAGACTCTGTGTGTGTGTGTGTGTGTGTGTGTGTGTGTGTGTGTGTGTTTTTGACACCAGTGACCTCCAAGTAGCTTTTAGGCCAAATGAGAGAATTTGGCTCTGCAGGGCCGCAGGCTCCGTGGTGAATTGTAAGCCTTTCTGCCAGGTTCAAATCTCCCTCTGTTTTGCAGAAGGAAAACACACACACACACACACACACACACAGAGACTCTGTGAACATTTCCTGAGCTGTGCCCGCATTCGCACTTCTATTTCCTCTGTGGCAACTTGGCCCGTGTTGCTCATTCGCACAGCCTCTCCGTCCTGGCCTGTTTCCTCCTCTGACAGCATCTCATCGCACCCCGATGAGTTCATTGGTGCCGACGGTTTTATCAGAGGGCGTCTGTGCGAGAACCGCCATGTGCCAAGGTGCCTCTGTGCCAGGCCAGGGATGTGGGGTGTCTCTGGGAAGTGCCAGTGGGGAAGCTGGCGATCACCCCAAAAACCCCTTGGACTCAAACCTGGGCGGAGAAGCAACACAAAGATGCAGGGGACACAAAACGGGAAAGCACCACAAATTGGCACTTTTTAGAACAGGAGTTGGCAACTGTAGAAACTTTACAATCCGTGGACTTCAACGCCCAGAATCCCCAGCTAAGACGGGGATCTGTTTCCTGGGATCCCCCACAAAACTAACCGAGTTCAGAAAGGAATCACGGACCCTCCCTGGGTTCTCTCAGCACAACAAAACCCGAGAGAAAGATCTGGTCAGACTTTATCCTGTTTCTTTGCTTTTAATGATCCCATCTCTACCTATTTATTTTTGCAAATAGCTCAAACAGGCCTAATGCTCCTTCCTCTTCCTATTTTCCCCACAGCAACAACCCTGCGAGGTGGGTTGACGTGAGAGGGAGAGGCTGGCCTTAAGTCGCCATCTGGTTTTTGTGCTTAAGACAGGACTAGAACTCCCCGTCTCCTGGTGATTGGCCCAAAGTCACTCAGCCGGCTTTCATAGCTAAGGCGGGACTAGAACTCCCCGTCTCCTGGTGATTGGCCCAAAGTCACCTTGCCAGCTTTCATAGCTAAGGTGGGACTAGAACTCACAGTCTCCTGGTGATTGGCCCAAAGTCACTCAGCCGGTTTTCATAGCTAAGGCGGGACTAGAACTCACCGTCTCCTGGTGATTGGCCCAAAGTCACCTTGCCAGCTTTCATAGCTAAGGCGGGACTAGAACTCACAGTCTCCTGGTGATTGGCCCAAAGTCACTCAGCCGGCTTTCATAGCCAAGGCGGGACTAGAACTCACCGTCTCCTAGTGATTGGCTCAAAGTCACCTTGCCAATTTTCATAGCTAAGATGGGACTAGAACTCACTGTCTCCTGGTGATTGGCCCAAAGTCACTCAGCCGGCTTTCATAGCTAAGGTGGGACTAGAACTCCCCATCTCCTGGTTTCTAGCCTAGTGCCATAACCACAATCAGCTTTAGCGAGGGGAATGGGGCTAATTCAACCCCAGCAACGTTCTTCCAAGCATGCACCACGGGGGTGAGGGGGGGGGGTGTTTCCCCAGATGAACCAAGGGCCTTCCAGGAACCCGTCAGTGGGGGCCACCCCTTCCAGACAGCTTCCCCCCGCCCTCACTCGCACTGATTGCACAATTGGGTGAATGTGGCAAGGACGAGTAACAATCCTGGGGGGGAGGGGGAAGGCTTCAGCGGTTGTGGGCTGGAAGCGAGTTTGGCAAGAGGTTGTCACTTCCCCCAGCCTGCAAGCTGCACGTAAGTGGGGGGGGGGCAGGCACTGGAGATCCCTGCGCCGTGTCAGAGCTGCATCTGGCGGCCTTTCTTGCTTCCTGCACAGGATGACGAAGGGATGCCCTGTTGCGTAAAGTGGACGAAAATCTGTAATGCCATTAAGTTGGTGCTGAGGGGGGGGGGAGAGGGTGGCGGGCAGGGGGGTCATGTAGGGAGTTATGCACCCCAAAATCTTAAAGCAAAATTTCTTCCCCTTGGTCAGTTGAAGACGGGTAGAATGCCAACTGCCAGCTTTGGTGCCTGGGGAATTCTGGGAGTTGAAGCCCCCTCCCCATCTGAAGATGGCTAAGGTTGAGAAATAGCGTGACCCGACAACAGCGTGCCGACAAAACCGCAGCGATAAAACCGCGATGTCGACAGCGCGTCCACAAAGGCGCATCGACAAAAGATTGGCGACAGAAGTGCGATTACGGTTAAGGTAAGGGTTAGGGTTAGGTTCAGGGTTACGTTTAGGGTTAGGTTTAGAGCGCGCTTCTGTTGGCGCGCTGTTGTCGGTGCGCTTCTGCGCTCATTCGCCAGCGCAATTTCAAACTCTTGTTTTTTCCCCGCGGTTTCATCGGCGCGCTTTTGCCGAGCACGCATTTGTCAGTGAACCGACAAATAGTATATTAAAGAAACTTTTTCTTTCCTCCCTCCCTCCCCCCTCTCTTTTCTTTTTTTTCCTTGCTCTCTTTTCTCTCTCTTATTTGTTTATTGCTCGCTCTCCTCATCTCTCTTTCTCTCTTTTCTTTCTCTCTCTCTTTCACTTTCTCTCTTTCTCTCCCTCCGTCTCTCTCTCTCTCTCTGTCTCTTGCTTCTCTCTTTCTCTACTTTTCTTTCTCCCTTTCTCCTCATTCTTGCTTTGTTCGCAAGCTGAGGTAAAACAGACGCCGTGCTGAGGTTGAACTATTTATTAACGAACCAACGTTAGAAACAACAAGCTACAACAGGGGCCGCCTGATAGCTGTCAGGCGGCCAGCCAATCCGAGGTCTGCAATTTCCCCGCCAATCAGAGAAGACCCAGCTTGTTCCGCCCAACTCAGGTCGTAAGTCCGAGGACTTAACACTCCTTCCCCCCAGATTGCGCAAGCGTAGTCAGAGAGATAGGTGGGACGACAACCGATCCATCCCGATCTGCGCAGTTCGGGTGATGATACAGATGGAGGAGGAGTGTCGCAGTTCTCATGCAGTGGATGGAATTGGCAAGGAACGTCCACTGGAGATTCCGCCTCCGGAACCTGGCGATCAACTGCAGGTATGAGAGCCGGCGAGGATTCGGGCCATGGTGGAGGCATAGTTGGTGAAGATGGAGAGTGTGGCTGGCAGGCGGCGTCTGGTAGCAGGCCGGTGTTCTCTCTCGGGGCGGTAATTCGTAGTCGTCCTCGGGAACGCGACGATGTAATTGGTTTATATGGCGCCGCCATTGTCTTCCATCCTCTAGTTGGGCCCTATAGGAACAGGGCCCAGTGACAGTAATTACCCAACCAGGAAGCCACTTAGGGTCCCCTGCAAAATTTTGTGCAAACACCAGATCCCCCCTGCGGAAAGATCTAAACACAGCGGACTCCCCAGGTGGGCCAATATCGGTATATTCAGGGAGGAGCCTATCTTAGCGTGGTACGGAGCCGTCGACCCATCAGGACTTCAGCTGGGCTCTTGCCCGTGACGTGGCATGGGCAAGAGCCCAGCTGCGACAACAAGAACGTGGTAAGAGGAGCATGCCAGCTACCGGGACCGAGCCGGTTTAACGCGTCCTTAACCGAGCGCACAACTCGCTCTGGATAAGGCATCCACCACCACCACCACTAGATCTGTGTGACCCTCTAACGGTCCAGCAAAATCTAAATGGAGCCGGGACCATGGGCTTCTTGGCGTTTCCCAATCCTGAACCTGAACAGCGGGCGGGACTGGCCAGCTCTGTTGACAAGGCCGGCAACGTTGAACCCATTTTGTAATGTCCGCGTCTATGTTGGGCCACTAGGCATAGGTGCGACCAAGCGTCTTCATCCGAACTATGCCTGGGTGACCTTCATGGAGGCGGCTGAGGATAGTGGCCTGTAATTCCGCTGGAACTACCATCCTGGTCCCCCACAACAAACATCCCTGGAACTCGGACAGCTCCATGTGGCGGTGGAGGAATGGCGTAAATGCTGGTGCCACCGGCCCCTGAGACCACCCACCCCCGTTGGACCCAATCCAGAACCCGGGACAACAGGCTGTCTTTCTTAGAGTAAAGGACAATGTCGACCGCCGTAAGTGCCAGGTCGCTGTCGTCCACTAGGAACACATTAGAAACCAGGACGGGGTCCGACACCAATGTGGACAATGGGCAACGGCTGAGGGAGTCAGCATGCCCCGTGACCTTACCAGGCCAGTAAGACAGGGAATAGTTATAAGAAGCCAGGAACTCAATCCACCGCAACATTCGCGGGGACAGAATCGATGGGGTAGGCCGATCCCCCACCAAAAGACCAAGCAGTGACTTGTGGTCGGTCACTAGGTGAAAGGACCGGACATAAAGGTAGTAATGGAAACATTTTACCCCCACAACGGCAGCCAAAGCCTCCTTATCAAGATGGCTATAATTATGCTCTGCCCTCGATAAGGTGCGGGAGTAAAATGCATTGGGAGCCTCGAGGCCATTGGGCAATACGTGGCTCAATACTGCGCCAACGCCAAAAGGCGAAGCGTCACAGGCCAATACTAAAGGCAGCCGTTCGCCGTATTGTACCAGCACGGCGGAAGAGGTCAGTAATTGTTCGGCAGCCACAAACGCCCGGGATTTGTGGTCAGTCCAGACCCAAGGGCTGAGCTATCTGGCAACCGGTGCAAAGGCTCCACGACTGAGGCCTTGTGTGGCAAGAACACGGAATAGAAATTGAGCGTTCACCTGCCGATCGGATTTAGAGGTTGGGACGGGAGCTCAACCGGTGGAACTCCAAGCCGACACTTTGAACTTTTCGATTTGAGGCCAGCCCGTTGGAAACGAGTGAAAACCTGGCATAACTTCTCGGCAAGCTCCGTTTGGTTCGACGCTGCGACGAGAACGTCGTCGAAATAAGGGACGACAACAGTAATCCCATCCTCGTCGCCAATGCTGAGGTAAACCAGACGCCGTGCTGCGGTTGGACTATTTATCAACGAACCAACTTTAGGAACAACAAGCTACAACAGCTGTCAGGCGGGCAGCCAATCCGAGGGCTGCAATTTCCGCGCCTGCTGACAGGCGCGCTTGGACCAATCAGAGAAGACCCAGATTGTTCCGCCCGACTCGGGACGTAGGTCCGAGGACTTAACAATTCTCCTTCCCTCTCTTCTCTCCCTCTTCATCTCTCTCTCTCTCTCCTGCTTTCTCTCTCTTTCCCTTTTCTTCTCTTTCTCCTCTTTCTTTCTCTTCTCTCTCTCCTTTTTCTTTCTCTCTTTCTTCCCACCCTTTCTCTTTTCTCATTTTTTCTCTCTTTTACCTCTCTCCTCTCTCATTATCTTCTCTCCTTCTCTTCTCTGTCTTCCCTATTTCTCTTCTCTCCTCCATCCTGGTACTCCTTGACCTCTCTGCGGCTTTCGATACCATCGACCATGGTATCCTTCTGCGACGACTGCGGGAGGTGGGGGTGGGAGACACTGTCTTACGGTGGTTCTCCTCTTACCTCTCGGACAGGTCACAGTCGGTGTTGGTCGGAGGGCAGAGATCGACCCCTAGTCCCCTAACGTATGGGGTGCCGCAGGGTTCGGTCCTGTCCCCCCCCCTCCTCTTTAATATCTACATGAAACCGCTGGGTGAGATCATTCGACGGCACGGGATAAAATACCACCAGTATGCGGACGATATACAGCTGTATCTGTCCGCCCCGTGCCAACTCAATGAAGCGATTGACGTGATGTGCCAGGGCCTCAAGGCTGTTAGGGACTGGATGGGGGTTAACAAGCTTGTACTCAATCCAGATAAGACCGAGTGGCTGCTGTGCTTCCCTCCTACTAATTGGCCAGGTGTTCCACCTCTCAGGCTGGGGGGTCAAACGGTACGCCCCTCAGACAGGGTCCGCAACTTGGGAGTCCTCCTGGACCCACAGCTGACTTTTGAACATCATTTTTCAGCTGTGACCAGGGGGCCATTTGCCCAGGTTCGCCTGGTGCACCAGTTGCGTCCCTACCTGAACCGGGAGGCTCTCACAACAGTCACTCGTGCCCTTGTGACCTCCAGACTGGATTACTGCAACGTGCTCTACATGGGGCAGCCCTTGAAGAGTATTCGGCGACTTCAGCTTGTCCAGAATGCAGCCGCGCGAGCGATCATGGGTGCGCCTCGGTTCACCCACGTAACACCTATCCTCCGCGAGCTACACTGGCTGCCTGTTGATCTCCGGGTGCGCTTCAAGGTGCTAGTCGTCACTTATAAAGCCCTTCATGGTATTGGACCTGGGTACTTGAGAGACCGCCTACTGCCAATTACCTCCACTAGACTAATTAGATCCCACAGACTAGGCCTCCTCCGAATTCCATCAGCCGCCCAGTGTCGACTGGCGACTACCCGGAGGAGAGCCTTCTCTGTGGCCGCTCCGACCCTCTGGAACGAACTCCCCGTGGAGATTCGCACCCTCACCACCCTCCAGGCCTTCTGCATAGCCCTTAAAACCTGGCTGTTCCGACAGGCCTGGGGCTAAAGACTCGCTGCCCCACTTCAAATGGTATGATTGTTGTGCTTTTAACTATGTATGGTTTCTATGTTTTTGTTATTCTGTTTGTATTTCCCCTCCCTTTTTGAGTTGTGAGCCGCCCTGAGTCCCCTTAGGGAAAAGGGCGGCATACAAATAAAATTAAACCTTAAACCTTCCTCTCTCTTCCCTTTCTTTCTCACTCTACTATTTCTTTTTCTCTTTATCCCTCTTTCTCTCTTTTTTTCCTACATTTCTTTCTCTCGTCTGTGTGTGTCTCTCTCTCTCTCACACACACACACAAACACAACACAACACAACCAAAACAAACTACTTTCTCCCCCGCCTAGCTTGGCCTCCTTACGCCAAAGAAAAGGCTCCTTCAGGCTGCTGAAATGCCTCGAAATCAGGAAGCCATTACTCAGCGTTTCTCAACTCGGTTGCTCGAAAGAAGGAAGAGGCCTTTTGCGCAGAGGGACAGAAGCTCCGGAGCAGAAATGATTCACATCCTTTTTCTTTTGTTTTTCTCCTTCAACGCCAGACCAGAAGTCGCACAACCAGCAATGACTTCCTGCCAGCGCAAAACCTCCCTTCGTCCAAGCGAGGGGAGACCCTCCCGGCACATTTGGGCTCCCCTCCCCATTTATTCCTTGTCAATCCCTAAAAATAACCGAATAATAGAATCACAGAGTTGGATGGGGACCTTGGAGGTCTTCTAGTCCAACCCCCTGCTCATGCAGGGGACCCTATGGCTTATGCCATTCCAAATGGCTTTCCGGTCTCTTCTTAAAAACCTCCAACGTTCACCACTTCTGGTGGCAAGCTGTTCCACTGGCTAATTGCCCTCAGTAGGTTTCTCCTTAATTTCAGGTTGCTTCTGTCCTTGGTTAGTTTCCACCCATTCTCCTGCCTTCAGGTGCTTTGGAGAATAGCTTGGCTCCCTCTTCTTTGGGGCAGCCCCTCAAATATTGGAAGACTGCTATCATCTCTCCCCTAGTCCTTCTCTTCATTAGATTAGACAGTCCCAATTTCTCTTCTTTGTTTTAACCTTGTTTTAAGCTTTCATGCCTAAAATGGGACTAGAACTCACCGTCTCCTGGTGATTGGCCCAAAGTCACCCAGCTGTCTTTCCTACCTAAGGTGGGACTAGAACACCCTGTCTCCTGGTGATTGGCTCAAAGCCACCCGGCTGAATTTCGTGTCTAAGGTGGGACTAGAACTCACCGTCTCCTGGTGATTGGCCCAAAGTCACCCAGCCGAATTTCGTGTCCAAGGTAGGACTAGAACTCCCCGTCTCCTGGTGATTGGCCCAAAGTCACCCAGCTGTCTTTCTTGCCAAAGGCGCGACTAGAACTCACCATCTCCTGGTGATTGGCCCAAAGTCAACCCAGCTGTCTTTCCTACCTAAGGTGGGACTAGAACACCCTGTCTCCTGGTGATTGGCTCATAGCCACCCAGCCGGCTTTCCCGCCTAAGGCAGGGAGTTCTAGTCCCTGGACTAAAACTCACTGCCTCCTGGTGATTGGCCCAAAGTCACCCAGCTGTCTTTCCTGCCTAAGGCGTGACTAGAACTCACCATCTCCTGGTGATTGACTCAAAGCCACCCAGCCGAATTTCGTGTCTAAGGTGGGACTAGAACTCCCTGTCTCCTGGTGATTGACCTAAAGTCATTCAGCATTTCTATTTGGGGGTTTTATTTTTGCAACCTGAGTCACCCTGAATGTGTTGGGCAGCCCTATAAATTTTCTTAATAACAAATAATAATTAAAAAACTACCTCCTTTTTCTCAGGGTCGGGCGATCCCTGTTTTGTGACCTTCTGACTGGCAAAGTCAACGGGGAAACCGGATTCACTTAACAACGGTGGTTACTATCTCAGCAACATGCAGCGATTCGCTTAACAACGGTGGCAAGAAAGGGGCAAAACTCACCTAACAACGGTCTTGCTTAGCAAAGGACATGTGGGGCTCCCTTGTCCCCTCGTAATCCGAGGACTACCTACCCCCGGTTATATAGGTAAAAAACAGTATTTTGGCTCTGCGTCCCTTACTCCGACTCTACTCCTGGTGGAAAACTACTCGCTCCTTGTTTATGACCGAGAGCAAAGGGGAGGCTGCTTAAGCCCGGTGACTTTGTGGAAGATCTAGCCTCTTGGGTGTTTTTCAACCAACTAAGGTCACTTCTAGTTAATCGTTGTCTAGTATTCCCGTGGTGCTGGGCGATGGCTGCGAGTGATAAAACAAGAATCCGAAAACAAAACAGCTTTTTTTCACCCTTCAGATGGTTGCACTCCAGCCTGGAGGTCAGTTAAAAAAATAGAGCTAAGAGTGGGAACTTTTTAGGAATTTTCCCGGAGAGAAGAAGTGAATGAAAGCATTCGATATTTGTGGATATCCTGCCTTCCTTATATACCGTATTTTTCAGAGTATAAGACATACCTTTTCCCACCTAAAAGAGCGTGGAAATGTTGGTGCGTCTTATACACCAAATACAGCCACTTTTGGCCTGTCCCCCGCATCCCGTTTTTGCAAAAGAAACGCCAAAAAAATGGGCCACTTTTTGGAAAAACGGAGGCGTTTTTGCCTCCCCCCAGCCCTGCTGAAGCCTGCAGAGTGTTCCTGGGGGCCTTGGGAAGACAAAAACCTTTTCTCCTTACTTACCTCTTCGAGTGTGTCTTGGTGTGTCTTATACATCGGTGCGTCTTACAGTCCGAAAAATATGGTGTATATCTAAATATGGGAGGGAGCATGGCTTCCTGCCTGGAAAGCTCCTAGGGTGGATCTGAAAGGCAAAAGGGAAGTAGTATGTTCCCTCCCATTTGTGGGCACACCGGGTGCTTTGACATAATACTTAAATCATTTCCTCGGCTCAGCTGATAAGAGAGGAGAGCGTGTGGCTTAGAGGCTAATGCAACTGCCTAATATATAAAAATAGCCCAGGTTCCAATCCCAGTAAGGGTATGGCTAGCTGATGAGAGCTAAATAGCTTGAAATAGATCTATACTAGCCTCCCTTTATTTATTTATCAGCACAAATGCAACACCCACACACAGAAACACACACACACATTTTCGTAGATTTTCACGGGTACAGGTATGCAGGTCTTGGCGTATTCGGGTCTTTTCCCGTGTAAGATTGAGAATATCCTGGCAACGTTTCGATGAGGTCCCATTTACCATCTTCAGACTGGTGCCTTCGGCGTGCTCGAATTCGTGTTCATGCTAAGACACAACTAGACATCACAATTTCACCCAACCAGCTTCTGTGCCTAAGGCGGAACTATAACTCACCATCTCCTGATTTTGGGGGGGGGGGTTGTTTTTGATTTTCCAAACATCTCCAACTATGCCTAGAAATCATCAGCTGGAGGAAACAAGGTGCAAAGCAGAAGGATATTCTTCTTGTTTTATGGCTGGTGAGTATATGAGACATAGTCCGCCAGCTATGATTAAAACCAGCGTTAAGTGAATCACTGCAGTTGTTAAGTTAATAACACAGTTGTTAAGTGAATCCAGCTTCCCCATTCTGGTCCCGATTGCGGTTATAAGTTGAGGATTGCAACTATACTTTAAGCCCCTCACCACTGTATAAATATTAAGCATTTTCTTAAAAATAAATCATCCTCTCTTTAGCTTGACCTCTCTAGTCAGCAATTCCCACTGATAAACAGGCATTCGAATTAATTGTTCAGTGTTTGCAACCATTTTTTTTAACTCTCAAGAACTCCTCTACTTTCAACCGTTCACTTAATGGCTATTTCAAGTTACAACGGTACTGAAAGAAGTGACCCGTGACTGTTTTTCACACTTACAACCGTTGCAGTGATCCAAATTCAGAGGCTTGGAAACTGGCATGTACTTATGACAGTTGCAAGGTCCCGGGGTCACGCGATTTCCCCTTTTGCCACCTTCTGATGGGCAAAGTCAATGGGGAAGCCAGAATCACTCAACAACCATGTGACTCACTTAACGACTGTTGTGACTCACTTAACGATGGTGGGAATGAAAGCTCATAAAAGGAGGCAAAACTCACTTAACAACCATTGTGCTTAGCAAGATAAATTTTGGACTGAATTGTGCTCATAACAAGAATTCCTCATCTTCCCAGTTTAGTTTATTTTTTATTTTTTATTTTATTTTATTTTTTATTTTATTTTTTATTTTAGTTTTTATTTTAGTTTTTATTTTAGTTTTTATTTTAGTTTTTATTTTAGTTTTTATTTTAGTTTTTATTTTAGTTTTTATTTTAGTTTTTATTTTAGTTTTCATTTTTTTTAGTTTAATTTAGTTTAATTCAGTTTAGTTTAGTTTAGTTTTATTTTGTTTTATTTTATTTTATTATTTTATTTTATTTTATTTTATTATTATTTTATTTTATTTATTATTTTATTTTATTTTTTATATTATTTTATTTTATTTTTAGTTTAATATAGTTTTTATTTTATTATTTTATTTTATTTTGTTCTATTTTATTTTATTCTATTTTATTTCATTCCTTTTTTTTTTTTTTGCTCCGATCGAAAGTAGCGAGCTAAATTTTCATGTGTTTTTTTTCTTTTCTTTTTGTCTTGTTTCCAAACAGTCAGTTGCTTTCAAGGCTGACACAGCACCAGACCTTGTAAATGCTGGGTTATTTTTAAACTCAAGCGATGGTGGAAAATATTGACCCTGCCTGCTTGCAAGGATAAAGATATAGGAAGTGCTTTGAAACTTCAAAAGCGGCTAAATAAATATTATGCACCAAAATATTTTTTCCCTTCTCCGATGCTTTCATTATCGAAGAGGTGATGATCATGTGCCAGAATGTTGGGGGTAAGTTTCCAGGTTGAGTTTTTAAAGCTTTTATCCAAAATCATCTGTTCTGGGACACAAGAAATGTGTTGCCCTGTTCAATTTGTCCTGTTCTAATCCCATTCTATAAACTCCTAGTAAGGCCACACCTGGAGTACTACATCCAGGTTTGGTCGCCACGATGTAGAAAAGATGTGGAGACTCTAGAAAGAGGGCAGAGAAGAGCAAGAAAGAGGATGAGGGGACTGGAGGCTCAAACATACGAAGAACGGTTGCAGGAACTGGGTAGGTCTCGTTTAATGAAAAGAAGGACCAGGGGAGACATGATAGCAGTCTTCCAATATCTCAGGGGTTGCCACAAAGAAGACAGAGTCAAACTCTTCTCCAAGGCACCTGAGTGTAGAACAAGAAGCAATGGGTGGAAACTAATCAAGGAGAGAAGCAACTTAGAACTAAGGACAAATTTCCTGATAGTGAGAACAATTAATCAGTGGAACAGAAGTTGCCTCCAGAAGTTGTGAATGCCCCAACACTGGAAGTCTTTAAGAAGATGTTGGATAGCCATTTGTCTGAAACGGTATAGGGTTTCCTGCCTAGGCAGGGGGTTGGACTAGAAGACCTCCAAGGTCCCTTCCAACTCTGCTATTGCATTGTATTGTATAAACTCTAGAAAGAGTGCAGAGAAGAGCAACCAAGAAGATTAGTGGATTGGAGGCTCAAACATATGAAGAACGGTTGCAGGAACTGGGTATGTCTAGTTTAATGAAAAGAAGGACCAGGGGAGACAGGATAGCATCTTCCAATATCTCAGGAGTTGCCACAAAGAAGAGGGAGTCAAGCTATTCTCCAAGGCACCTGAGTGTAGAACAAGAAGCAATGGGTGGAAACTAATCAAGGAGAGAAGCAACTTAGAACTGAGGAGGAATTTCCTGACAGTGAGAACCATCAACCCATGGAACAGAAGTTGTGGGAGCTTCATCACTGGAGGCTTTCAAGAAGAGACTGGACTTCTGTCAGAAATGGTATTTAGGGTCTCCTGCTTGGGTGGGGATGGAGTGGGGGTCTTGGTGCCGAGGTGGCGCAGTGGTTAGGGTGCAGTACTGCAGGCCACTTCAGCTGACTGTTATCTGCAGTTCAGCGGTTCTAATCTCACCGGCTCAAGGTTGACTTAGCCTTCCATCCTTCCGAGGTGGGTGAAATGAGGACCCGGATTGTTGTTGGGGGCAAATATGCTGACTCTGTAAACCGCTTAGAGGGGGCTGAAAGCCCTATGAAGCGGTAGATAAGTCTAACTGCTATTGCTATTGCTATTGCTATTGGTGACCTACTCTGTTTCCCCGAAAATAAGCCCTCCCCGAAAATATTGCAACACAGCAGCAGCCATGAGGTGTCGATGCTCGCCGCTTCCTGCACCTCAAAAATAATAAGACCTCCCCCAAAATAAGGCCAAGTGCTTATTTTTGGGGGGGGGGTCAAACACGGTAAAAGGTCACTTCCAACTCTATTCATCTGTATCTTTTCTGGAGATCTGGGCAAGAGTAGATCTGTAATCACCACAGATTTTATCCGTGTTTTATGTTGCACCAGAATTTAGCAAGTTCTTTTCTGGATTGAGAATTTCCTTTCTTTTCCCGTTACTGTCTCCAAAGACAAATTCCAGAACAGGGCCAGAAAAATCCAGAGCAAGGAAAAAAACAACGACAATATAAAAAAAAATCACGAGCTGTGAAAACAAACTGGATCAACATAATAGTGACGGCGCACACACAAAAAAATTAAGATGTGAACAGAAACGAAAGCTGGCACTTTGCTTTTAGGTTTGACAGACAAGCGAATTGCAAAATGATCCGGGGCGTTTTGCCTTCATGGGGGTGGGGGGGTTGGGGGGGGGGAAATGGCTGCGAGGATTGTCCTCGACCAACCACTGGAAAGAAAAAAGGATGATGCTGAAGGGGCTGAAGAACGGATTCTGAGATTGAATTGGCGGAGATGGCAAAATTAACTGCTTTGATTAGAGATAATGGACTAGACAGGGACGATAAGGGACTGGAAACCGTTTGAGGACTTTCTGCGCGCCAAATACAATAACAGATGGTTGACAGAGGGATTCGCAGGTTAGTTTAATGATTAGCTCAACCTGATCACCGCTTTTTCTTCTGAGGGAGAGAGAGGGAGGGAGGGGGAGAGAGATGTACAGAGATAGATAGGCAGGCAGACAGACAGGCATGGATGGATGGATGGATGGATATGGATGATAGATAATAGATGGATGGATGGATGGATGGATGGATGATAGGTAGGCAGGTAGGCAGGCAGACAGACACAGACAGGGATGGAGGGATGGATATAGATGATGATAATGATAGATAGATAGATAGATAGATAGATAGATAGATAGATAGATAGATAGATAGATAGACAGACAGACAGACAGACAGACAGACAGACAGAGACACAGACAGGGATGGAGGGATGGATGGATGGATATAGATGATGATGACGATGATAGATAGATAGATAGATAGATAGATAGATAGATAGATAGATAGATAGATAGATAGACAGACAGACAGACAGACAGACAGACAGACAGACAGACAGACAGAGACACAGACATGGAGGGATATGGATGATGGATAGGTAGGTAGATAGGTAGGTAGGCAGGCAGGCAGGCAGGCAGGCAGGCAGGCAGGGATGGATGGATGGATGGATGATGGATGGATGGATAGTTAGATAGACAGATAGATAGATTAGATAGATAGATATAGATATGATGGATGGATGGATGGATAGATAGAGATAGATAGATAGATAGATAGATAGAGAGAGAGAGAGAGATCGGATGGATGGATGATGGATGGATGGATAGTTAGATAGACAGATAGATAGATAGATTAGATAGATATAGATATGATGGATGGATGGATGGATGGATAGATAGAGATAGATAGATAGATAGAGATAGAGAGAGAGAGAGAGAGAGAGAGAGAGATAGGATGGATGGATCATGGATGGATGGATGGATAGAGATAGATAGACATAGAGAGAGAGAGAGAGAGAGAGAGAGAGAGAGAGAGATATGATAGGATAGGATAGATGGATGGATGGAGGGATGGATGGATGGATGGATGGATGGATGGATGATGGATGGATGGATGGATGGATGGATAGATAGATAGATAGATAATACAAATAAATTTCAAATAAAAAAAAAACCCATCCCAAGCGCACTCATAATCCCAAATCAATTATGAAATATTTCATTTTTAAAAATTGTTTTCATTGGGTGGGGGCCTGTCGAGCTTTCAATACAATGGAAAGGAAACAAATTGGGTGCTGATATTGTGGACTTCCTAGAATTAAGAATAAAATTCCTGCCTTCTTTAAAAGGTAACCAAACACCCCCAAGAATGTAAATTTCAAAAGCAACGTTGGGTGGGGGAAAGCATTTTCTCTGTCCCCCCCCCCCCCCGGCATCAATTTCCCTCGTTTGTTTCTCTCTGCTGTCAAACCAAATCTGCCACTTATTTTTAAATCCTCTTTTGCTCCTTTTTTCTTAGCAGTTTTCCAAAAAATAAAATAAAATGCCAGTTGACATATTCATGAGCATCTCACGACGTCGTGATGGCATTTTCTGGCTACTAGATTTTGCAAAAAAACGGTACCCTGGAGAGTAGCAGACTTTTTCTTCCACATTGCACAGCTGTTTTTACCTTTACAGGTAACTCCTCGACTTACGACCGCCACTAAGCCCAGAACTACAGTTGCTAAGCGAGACATCGGTTAAGTGAACTTTGTCCCCATTTTACAACCTCCCTTGCCACAATTGTGAAGTCCCTTCAATCCCTGCAGTCCTTAAGTGAGCATTCCCAAACTCAACCCGTCCATCAAATAAATCTTGAGCTGCAGGAATCCAGATGACCACTAGATGGCAACATAGAGTGTCAGGAATCCCTTTGCTGCCTCCTAGTGGAGGTTTAAGATTATGTGTGCATTTTCAGTCTAGGAAAATTTCACATGGTTAGTGCTCGACTTACGACCACAGCTTCTGTCGCTAAGTGAAACGTTTAATCGAATTTTGTCCCCTTTTACACACTTTCTTGCCACCGTTGTTAAGCAAATCACTGGTGGTTAAATTAGTCACACGGTTGTTAAGTGAATTCTGGTTTTCCCATGGACTTGGCTTGTCGGAAGGCCGCAAAAGGGGATCACGTGATAGGTAGTCCTTGAGTTATGACCACCACTGAGCCCCACATTTATGTTGCTCAGTGAAACATTTGTTAAGTGAGTTTGCCCCATTTTACGAGTCTTCTTGCCACATTTATTAAGTGAATCGTCGCAAGGTTGTTAAGTGAATCCGGCTTCCCCATTGATTTTGCTTGACAGAGGGTTGCAAAGGGGGATCACGTGACTGTCACGTGACACTGCGACCGTCATAAGTATGAGTCAGTTTCCAAATGTCTGAATTTTGATATGTCACCATGAGGATGCTTCAACGGTCGTAAGTATGAAAAACGGCCCTAAGTCTCTTTTTTTCAGTGCTCTTATGGCTTCGAACGGTCACTAAACACACTGTCGTAACTCGAGGACTACCTGTAATGATCCTAGCTGCCATCCTGCCTTCGCCCTGCCTTCGGGACCTCCTTCTTCCACAGCCCTGGTCACTGAAGTGGGACCACTCTGAGCTTGGTGGTTTTCATGACCCAACTAAGTAACATTATCAGTACCAGAGAGTGCTAGGATTTGGGGAGAGGAAGAGGAGGAGGACTGTGTGGCCCTTAGTGCTCTCTGAGCTTGGTGGTTTCCTGGAGGACGTTTCATGACCCATCTGGGTAACATCATCAGTGCTAGAAGGAGGGGAGGCTGTGGAAAGGAGGAGGAGGAGGAGGAGGAGGAGGAGGAGGAGGAGGAGGAGGAGGAGGAGGAAGAAGAAGAAGAAGAAGAAGAAGAAGAAGAAGAAGAAGAAGAAGAAGAAGAAGAAGAAGAAGAAGAAGAAGAAGAAGAAGAAGAAGAAAAGAGGAAAAAAGGAGGAGGGGAGCCAGGAGGAGGACTGTGGGGTTCCTTGGTGCTCTCTGAGCTTGTTGGTTTTCTTGCAGATGTTTCATAACCCAACTAAGTAACATCTTCAGTACCAGAGGGTGGTAAGTTTTGCAAAGAGAAAGAGGAGGAGGAGGAGGAGGAGGAGGAGGAGGAGGAGGAGGAGGAGGAGGAGGACGACGACTGTGGGATCCTTAGTGCTCTTTCAGCTTGGTGGTTCTTTTGAGGACGTTTCATTACCCAGATAGGTAATCTCATCAGTGCTGGAAGGGAGAAGGGTGAGCAGCACTCAGCCTTCTACCACTGATGGGGATGCTTACCTGAGTCACGGAGCATCTGCATGGAAACCACCAACTCAGAGACCACCAAGGACCCCCCCCCCCCATTCTCCTCCCTCCGCCTCCCCTTCAGCTAGGAAATCTTGGCAAGCTCTTTCTGTTTTCTCTCTTTTTGTCAAGGAGCAATTATTTTAAGTTCTCCCAGCAAACAAGGAGCGCCACTTGTTATTCTCCCAATCATGTGCCTGCCGGCTAACGCATCATGTGCCAGGAGAGAGGGTTTTTTTATAGCGCTGAGACCTTCTGCCTGGCACGTCCCGAAATAAGGACTGGCATTCTTGGTGAAGGAGAGAGAAAGCTATTTATACAGCAACGTCGTTAAGCCAGGCCGGCATTATGCAGATTTTCGAAGGCGTGGGTGGGGCCTAGGTAGTCCTCGACTTACAACATTTGATTAGCGGCCGTTCAAAGTTACAGGAGCACCGAAGAAGGTGACTCACGACTGGTCCTCGCACTTACAACTGCCATGGCATCCTGATCGTCACAGGATGAAAAAATTGGGCACCTGGCTACTGATCATAGTAACAACTGCCTCAGTTAGCAATGGAAGTTCCTGGACTAGAACTCACCGTCTCCTAGTGATTGGCCCAAAGTCACCCAGCCTGCTTTCATACCTAAGGTGGGACTAGAACTCCCCGTCTCCTGGTGAGTGATCCAAAGTCACCCAGCTGGCTTTCATGCTTAAGGTGGGACTAGAACTCCCTGTCTCCTGGTGATTGGCCCAAAGTCACCCAGTTGGCTTTCATGCCAAAGGTGGGACTAGAACTCACCGTCTCCTGGCAATGGGCCCAAAGTCACCCAGTTGGCTTTCATGCTTAAGGTGGGACTAGAACTCCCCGTCTCCTGGCAATGGGCCCAAAGTCACCCAGCTGGCTTTCATGCCAAAGGTGGGACTAGAACTCACCGTCTCCTGGCAATGGGCCCAAAGTCACCCAGTTGGCTTTCATGCTTAAGGTGGGACTAGAACTCCCCGTCTCCTGGTGATTGGCCAAAAGCCACCCAGTTGGCTTTCATGCCCAAGGCGCGGGACTAGAATTCACCGTTCCCTAGTTATTTTTTTCAAAGCCACCCTGACAATTTTCACAACCAAGGCAGGACTAGAACTCACGGTCCCCAGCTTTGTGGCATGGTGCCTCAACCACAGGCCACCCTGGCCCTCCCTTCTTGGTGGATTGGGAGACCTAACCCATCGCATTTCGTGCCCAAGACCAGATCAGCCAACCGAATCCCCTTTCAGGTGGGTGGAAAATGCAGGTGCCATCATTCCCATGGAAATTCCAGCTGTTGACTTCCAAACACCTGGAAGCTGACCCAGTTAGCAAACAGAGTGATAGAACCACTTGTCTGGGGTTTATATTTAGCACGTCAGCCGCAAAGGGGCCATTGACACATCTGGAGGTTGACTATTCTTGGAAAACTCCGTTCAAACAAAAATGTGCACGGTAAATTTGCATAATAAATAAATGAATGAAGATTTGCTGGCGGGTGAACTAGATTTCTGGAATGTTCTTCCTCGAACAGGTGTATCCAGGTTGGTCCAGGTGTTCGCATTTAAATGCTTCTAGAAATAAGCACAGGGATATTAAGTGCAAACCTGCAGGGTCTCTCTCTCAAACACAGTATAGAATAGGGGCAGTGGTGGGTTTCAAAAAATTTTCGAACCTACTCTGTGGGTGTGGCCTCCTTTGTGGGAGTGGCTTGCTGGCCATATGACCTGGTGGGAGTGGTTTTCTCTCTCTCTCTCTCTCTCTCTCTTTCCTTCCTTTTGTCTCTCTGTCCCTTTTTCCTTTTTTTTAATCTCTCTCTCACTTTTTCTTTCCTGTTTTCTTTTTTATTTCTTTCTTCTTTCCTTTATTTCTCTTTCTCTTCTCTGTATGAGTGTGTGTGTGTGTGTGTGTGTGTGTGTGAGTGGTGGGTTTCAAAAATTTTTGGAACCTCTTCTGTAGGTGTGGCCTGCTTTCCGGGTCCACTGGTGGAACCTCTTCTAATCGGTTCAGTAGATTTGACGAACCGGTTCTACCGAACTGGTGCGAACTGGTAGGAACCCACCTCTGAATGAGGGTCTCCAACCTTGGCAACTTTAATAGCAGTTAGCAATAGCAGTTAGACTTATCTACCGCTTCATGGGGCTTTCAGCCCTCTCTAAGCGGTTTACAGAGTCAGCATATCGCCCCCACAGTCTGGGTCCTCATTTCACCCACCTCGGAAGGATGGAAGGTTGAGTCAACCTTGAGCCGGTGAGATTTGAACAGCCAAACTGCAGAACTACAGTCAGCTAAAGTAGCCTGCAGTGCTGCACTCTAACCACTGCGCCACCTCGGCTCTCTTTAAGACTTGTGGACTTCAACTCCCAGAATTCCTCAGCCAGCGCGTGCATGTTCTCGGGAGTCCTTCGGGATTGGGCGGCCTATAAATTTATTAAACATCAACATCAAACATGTTGCGAAGGTTGGAAACCCATTTGTGTAGAAGGAACAACAAAATTCCCAAGGACCGCGTGTGGCACAGGTAGTCCCCGACTTACAACCTGCGCTTCATTTAGTGACCGGAGTTAGAACAAGGCGGAGAAAAGTGACTTAGGAGCATTTTTCACCCTTACGACTGTCGTAGCGTCCTGCAGTCGCATGATCAAAATCCAGAGGTTTGTGTGATGGGCTTTTTCACCATAGCATTGCGATGGCCATGTGGGTTTCCTTGGTATATGGAAGAGGCAAATAAAAATGCTTTTCAGGTTAAGGACGCCTGCAGCAAATTAAAAAGGAGAAAAACCATAAATCAGTGAAAATTAAACGAGGTCATTGTGACTTGCAAGGGGAATAAAATCCCATTTTTTTGCACAAGGCGTGGTGCAGTTTGCTGCCACATCTGGAGGGAATTAGGTGAAAAAGGCACATTGGGCTCGTACAGAGGTGGTTAGCACATCTGCAGCAGCAAAATGCACATGTACCTCCAACACGTCTATGCATACATACCTAGATATGCAGGTAGTCTTTGACTTATGACCAAACATTTCTTCTGCTAAGCGAGACAGTTGTGACTTTTCTTGCCACTGTTATTAAGCAAATCAATGCAGTTTTTAAATTAGGAACACGGTTGTTGAATCTGGCTTCCCATTGACAACCATGTGACTAAGTTAACGATGGCAGTGATTCACTTAACAACAGTGGCAAGAAAGGTCATAACATGGGGGAAACTCGCTTAACAAATGTCTCGCTTAGCCACGGAAATTTTGGGCTCAATTGTGGTCCTAAGTTAAGGACCACCCTGTATATTTATGTACGATGCAGGTCTATCACAAGGATCTCCAAACTTGGCAAGTTTAAGACTTGTGGACTTCAACTCCCAGAATTCTCCAGCAGCTATGCTGGCTGGAGAATTCTGGGAGTTGAAGTTCACAAGTCTTAAAGTTGCCAAGTTTGAAGACCTCTATCTAAGTGGAGAGTTTGCAGAGGAAGGAAGGGATCACAATGGGGAACTCATCAAATTTGCAGATGACACCAAGCTGGCAGGAATAGCCAACACTCCCGAAGACAGGCTTAAGACACAGAAGGATCTGGACAAACTTGAACATTGGGCATTATCTAATAGAATGAAATTCAATGGTGAAAAGAGTAAGGTTCTACATTTACGCAAGAAAAACGAAATGCACAGGTACAATATAGGTGGTACCTTGCTCTACAGTAGTAACTGTGAGAGGGATCTTGGAGTCCTAGTGGACAACTATTTAAATAGGAGCCAGCCGTGGGCAGCAGCTGCCAAAAAAGCCACACACTTCTAGGCTGCATAAACAGAGGGAGAGAATCAAGATCACATGAAGGGTTAATGCCACTTTAAAAGGCCACACTTGGAATATTTGCATCCAGTTTTGGTCGCCACAATGTAGAAAAGATGTAGAGACTCTAGAAAGAGTGCAGAGAAGAGCAACAAAGAGGATTAGGGGACTGGAGACTAAAACACATGAGGAACGGTTGCAGGAACTGGAAATAGCAATAGCAATAGCAGTTAGGCTTATATACCGCTTCATAGGGCTTTCAGCCCTCTCTAAGCGGTTTACAGAGTCAGCATATTGCCCCCAACAATCCGGGTCCTTAAATGTCTAGTTTAATGAAAAGAAGGACCAGGGGAGACAGGATAGCAGTCTTCCAATATCTCAGGGGCTGCCAAAAAGAAGAGGAAGTCAAATTATTCTCCAAAGCATCTGAGGGCAGGACAAGAAGCAATGGGTGGAAACTGATCAAGGAGAGAAGCAACTTAGGACTGAGGAGGAATTTCCTGACAGTTAGAACAAGTAATCAGTGGAACAGAAGTTGCCTCCAGAAGTTGTGAATGCCCCAACACTGGAAGTCTTTAAGAAGATGTTGGATAACCATTTGTCTGGAACGGTATAGGGTTTCCTGCCTAAGCAGGGGGTTGGACTAGAAGACCTCCAAGGCCCCTTCCAACTCTGCTATTGTATTGTACAAGAGAGAAAGTTATGCTGGCTGGGGAATTCTGGGAGTTGAAATCCACCCGTCTTAAAGTTGCCAAGTTTGAAGACCACTAATCTATCTGGATTCAGATTAAAGGGGTTTTCAACCAGATTCCGGAATATCCTAGAAAGGATCCAGCCTGGCCTGAAATGATCCATCCACAAGGTGTCTAGTTAGCACCGGAAACATGCACTACATCCGTGGTTAATAGGAGACAGACAATGACTCATCTCAAAATCTCACTACCCATTTATTTCCGAGACCCTGGAAAGAGTGCAGAGAAGAGCAACAAAGAGGATTAGGGGACTGGAGACTAAAACATATGAAGAACGGTTGCAGGAACTGGGTATGTCTAGTTTAATGAAAAGAAGGACCAGGGGAGACATGATAGCAGTCTTCCAATATCTCAGGGGTTGCCACAAAGAAGAGGGAGTCAAGCTATTCTCCAAGGCACCTGAGGGTAGAACAAGAAGCAATGGGTGGGAACTAATCAAGGAGAGAAGCAACTTAGAACTGAGGAGGAATTTCCTGACAGTGTGGACCATTAACCAGTGGAACAACTTGCCTCCAGAAGTTGTGAATGCTCCAACACTGGAGGTTTTCAAGAAGAGATTGGATAGCAACTCGTTTGAGATGGTGTAGGGGCTCCTGTTTGAGGAGGGGGTTGGACTAGAAGACCTCCAAGGTCCCTTCCAGCTGTAGGAGTCAAACTGTAGCTATTAAGGGAATCATGCGGTCATTAAGTGAATCCAGCTTCCCCGTTGACTTCCTGCCAGAAGCTGGCTGGGAAAGTCGCAGATGGAGATGATTTATGATCATTGCTGTGTCCCAAGGACACCTGATCCCTTTTTGCCTCCTTCTGATGACCACTGGGAAGCCGGACTCACATAACAAACAGGTTACTAACTTGCAAGTGATTGGCCAGGGCAAGAAAGATTGTAAAAACGGGACAAAACTCACTTAACAAATGTCTCACTTAACAACAGAAGTTTCAGACTCCATTATTGGCCATACGTCGTGGACAGCCCATACTTCATTTGCAAAAATCCTTTTCAAGACTAAGGCAGACTAAGGCTGAAGCTTCTCCACCCCAAGGATAAAACACCCAGACGCAAGTTGAGCAACGTGAGGTATGCAGCGCAATGCAGTGAGTCATGTGTCGATCTGCACATTGGGGAAACAAAACAGCCACTTCACCAACGCATGGCCCAACACGGGGGAACAAACCCATCAGGACTAGATTCAGCAGGCCACCTGCATTTAAAAGACACAGGCCTCTCTTTCGAAGACAACAAAGTCCATATTCTGGACACAGAGAGGACTGCTGGTTTGAAAGAGGGGTCAAAGAGGCCATCCACGTCCAAATTGTACAGCCCCCTCTCAACAGATGGACACAACATCATCTATCTCCTGTCCATAACACAGTCCTATCAGCAGTTCCAAGAAGGCTCCACATCCACCAGTCAGGTGATCCTGAGGATACAGGTAAACTTTCAGATGAGCTTAATGACTCACTAAAAGAAGGAAAATAGAATGGAATGGAATAGAATAGAATATTGAGTAGAGTTGAGTAGAATAGAATAGAATAGAATAGAATATTGAGTTGAGTTGAATAGAATAGAATATTGAGTTGAGTCGTGTAGAGTAGAATAGAATATTGAGTTGAGTTGAGTAGAATAGAATATTGAGTTGAGTAGAGTAGAATAGAATAGAATAGAATATTGAGTTGAATAGAATAGAATATTGAGTTGAGTTGAGTAGAGTAGAATAGAATATTGAGTTGAGTAGAATAGAATAGAATATTGAGTTGAGTAGAATAGAGTAGAATAGAGTAGAATAGAATAGAATATTGAGTTGAGTAGAGTAGAGTAGAGTAGAGTAGAATAGAATATTGAGTTGAGTTGAGTTGAATTGAGTTGAGTAGAATAGAATAGAATAGAATGTTGAGTTGAATAGAATAGAATATTGAGTTGAGTCGTGTAGAGTAGAATAGAATATTGAGTTGAGTTGAGTAGAATAGAATATTGAGTTGAGTAGAGTAGAATAGAATAGAATATTGAGTTGAATAGAATAGAATATTGAGTTGAGTTGAGTAGAGTAGAATAGAATATTGAGTTGAGTAGAATAGAATAGAATATTGAGTTGAGTAGAATAGAGTAGAATAGAATAGAATATTGAGTTGAGTTGAGTAGAGTAGAGTAGAATAGAATAGAATGTTGAGTTGAGTTGAGTTGAGTAGAATAGAATAGATTGGAATGTTGAGTTGAGTTCAATAGAATAGAATAGAATAAGCTGGAAGGGATCTTGGAGGTCTTCTAGTCCAGCCCCCTTCTCAAGCAGGAGAACCTACTCCCTTCGTAAAACCCTCCAGTGACGGAGCCCCCATCACTTGGGCCCAATTTAGACCAGCTGCCTGCAAGGGACATAAATCCTTCCACTCTCCACCATCCAGTCAGAGCTGAAGAAGCTTCTGGGATGAGAAGCAAAACGTCTTCAAAGAAAAACCAGAAAGTCCAGTTGCCTCCTGAAAATAAAAAGCACTTTTGGATGCCTGAGAAACTCCACAAACATTTTCAAGATCTTTCGTGAGAAACTCCAGTGACGCAGATGGCACGACTTTTTCTGCCAACCGAAGGAGGAAGCGAAGAGGAGAAGTTTTCTCAGGCCCTGCCAAGCTTTTCAAGAAAACCCCAGATTAGCCCCCACATGCCTCGGGCAAGGATTAATGTTTTTCTCTGCCCCCCCCCCCTCCAGTCTAAACAGGATGATCTTTTTCCAGATCCAGAAGGATGAGAGACAAGGCCGGGCCACCCTTTGGGCACAAATCTCACAAGGGAACTTGCTACCCAAGGCTCACATTCGAGATGGACACAGTGTTAAAACAAACAAAGGAAGCAAAAATCTGTCAGCTGACAACTGTCAATATTTGACTGTCCAACCAACTCAACCGGTTGACATTTGAGGCTGGAGCTGTGCCAAACCGTAAAAAGTGGAGATGGGCATTGCTCTTATAAACGGGAAACTGAAAAAGCCTTTGTTAATTTGAGTATTTATCTATCTTTATATAAATGTTTCTCTCTCTGTCTCTCTGTCTCTCTCTCTGTCTCACTCCCTCTGTCTCTCTCTTTCTGTCTTTCTGCCTCTCTCTCTGTCTCTCTGTCTCTCTCTGTCTCTCTGTCTCTCTCTGTCTCCCTGTCTGTCTGTCTCTCTCTGTCTCTCTCTGTGTCTCTCTCTGTCTCACTTCCTCTCTCTCTCTTTCTCTCTGTCTTTCTGCCTCTGCCTCTCTATCTCTCTGTCTCTGTCTCTCTGTCTGTCTCTGTCTCTCTGTCTCACTCTCTCTCTGTCTCACTCTCTGTCTCTCTCTGTCTCTCTCTCTCTGTCTCTCTCTCTCTGTCTCACTCTTTCTCTGTCTCACTCTCTCTCTGTCTCTCTCTCTGTTTCTCTCTGTCTCTCTCGCTCTCTCTCTGTCTCTCTCTCTGTCTCTCTCTGTCTCACTCCCTCTCTCTCTTTCTCTCTGTCTTTCTGCCTCTGCCTCTGTCTCTCTATCTCTCTCTCTTTCTCTCTGTCTTTCTGCCTCTCTCTCTGTCTCTCTCTCTCTGTCTCACTCTCTCTCTGTCTCTCTGTCTCTGTCTCTGTCTCTCTCTCTGTGTGTGAGTTTGTGGGTGTGTATGTTTGAGCATAACTCTGGAACACCTTGAGCAATTTCAACCAAACTTGATACTCAGATGATCTACTCTCTGGAAACAAATACTGTGGCCTTAAGACACCCTTAAGACCCATTGGAATGTGTGTTCTGTTACGACATAGCCTGTTGTGCCTTCAAATGGCTTCTACTGTACTGCCATAAAATGGCTTCTACTGTACAGCGCAGTGGAGTTGCCATGGTAACGGCTTCACAGTGCTCCACAAGGGGGCTCCCTCTGGTAAGGGGGAAAATCCAACATTGGACATTATGTTTGGTCTGGACATTTCCCCCCCCCCTATAAATAAATACTTGACAACGCCTGGTTATCAACTAGTATTGTATAAACTAAATTGACTTTTGAGGGTGAAAAAGCTAAAGATATGCACCACTAAGTGTCATTCTCAAATAAATGCACAGTAACATTGGAACCAATACAGGAGTCCTTGACTTACAACGGTTCACTTAGTAACCGTTTGAATTTATAGCGACACTGAAAGAAGTGACTTATGACCTTTTTTCACACTTACGACCGTTGCAACATCCCCAGGGTCACACAATCCAAATTCAGACGCTTGGCAAGTGACTCATATTTATGACGGTCGCAGTGTCCCGGGATCACGTGACCCCCTTCTGTCAAGCAAGGATTCACTTAACAACCCTGCGACGATTCACTTAATAAATGTGGCAAGAAGACTCATAAAATGGGGCAAACTCACTTAACAAATGTTTCACTGAGCAACATAAATTTGGGGCTCAATTGTGGTCATAACTCAAGGACTACCTATCACGTGATCCCCTTTTGCGGCTTTCTGACAAGCCAAGTCCATGGGAAAACCAGAATTCACTTAACAACCGTGTGACTAATTTAACCACTGCAGCGATTCTCTTAACAACGGTGGCAAGGAAGGCTGTATGGGACAAAATTCAATTAAAAGCTTCACTTAGCAACAGAAACCTCGGGCTCAATTGTGGCCGTAAGTCGAGCACTAATTAACCATGTGAAATTTACCTAGACTGAAAATGCACGCATAACCTAAAACCTCCAGTAGGAGGCAGCAAAAGGTTTTCTGATGCTCTATATTGCCAACTAGTGGCCATCTGGATTCCTGCAGCTCGGATTTATTTGATGGACAGGGTTGAGTTTGGGAATGCTTTAGGAAAGATGAAATCTGAATCGGAAGGAGGAGGAAACTTCCGGGCTATCTTGGGAATATTTACTTGTGCTTTTTTGTTTACTCGTTTATTAAGAAAATCCAAGAACGTCGGAGGGCTCTTTTAAGAAGAATTACAGTCGTTAAACGAACGGTTTTAAGCTGAGGACTAAGCAAATGGTCAGTGGAGTTTCAGAAACTTCAATATTCCCTCGAAACATTTGCTTTTCTGATGTTTCTTTTAAAAGAAGAGTTATGGCCCTTATTAACTCAGCTGCGAGCGAAGATTTAATATTCCCTAATGTTCCGCTTCTTTTGAACTATATTCCCATCATTTCAAAACTGACCCCTGGACAATCAAAGCGACCTACTTAAGAGCCGAAAGACTCACTTTTCAGCCTTGGAAAAAGATAAATATACACCCAGCTTCTCGGTCATCTGCAGAATTCATGATTCATAAGCTAGGAATAATTTATTCACCACTGTGGATTAGCTACGCCTGGTTGTACTGAAATATGAGCTCCATTTGGTGAAAAGCTTCGGGAGAAGCCGATGGGGATGGATTTGGGACTTCGAAGCGAGGACACTTGACTTTATAAACAGAAGTGACCCCACAAATAGAGAGATTTTTTTCTCCCCACCGAGAGGCCGGAACCTTTTCCTCGCTGGCGTGATCGCTATTGTCCTTTTGTAAGCTGTTTTTCCCTTGGAAAATGTTGGCGGAAATTATGATGGCTTTTAGAGAACTCTCTCTTGTCTTGAATGCTCTGGAACAAAGGGTGGACATCAACTCCCAGAATCCCCCAGCCAACATGACTGCTAGGAAATTCTGGGAGTTGGAGTCCACCGTTCCTAAAGGAGTCAAGAATAAAAAATAGTGTATGTAAAGGTAAATCTTCATTTACAAATGTAATGGAGTCCCTCTTTCCTTCCTCCCTTCCTCCCTCCCTTCCTTTCCTCCTTCCCTCTCCTTCCCATTCCCTTCTTTCCTTCCCTCTCCTTCCCATCTCCTTCCTTCCTTCCCTCCCTCCTTCCTTCCCCCTCATTCACATCTTCCTTCCTTCCTTCCCTTCCTCCCTTCCTTTCCTCCTTCCCTCTCCTTCCCATTCCCTTCTTTCCTTCCCTCTCCTTCCCATCTCCTTCCTTCCCTCCCTCCTTTCCTCCTTCCCTCTCCTTCCCATTCCCTTCTTCCCTTCCCTCTCCTTCCCATCTCCTTCCTTCCTTCCCTCCCTTCTTTCCTTCCCTCTCCTTCCCATCTCCTTCCTTCCTGCTCTCTCTCCTTCCTTTCCTCCCTCCTTCCTTCCCCCTCATTCACATCTTCCTTCTTTCCCTCCCTCCCTTCCTTTCCTCCTTCCCTCTCCTTCCCATTCCCTTCTTCCCTTCCCTCTCCTTCCCATCTCCTTCCTTCCTTCCCTCCCTTCTTTCCTTCCCTCTCCTTCCCATCTCCTTCCTTCCTTCTCTCTCTCCTTCCTTCCCTCCCTCCTTCCTTCCCTCTCATTCACATATTCCTTCCTTCCCTCTCTCCTTCCTTCCCTCCTTCCTTCCCTCCCTCCTTCCTTCCCCCTCATTCGCATCCTTCCTTCCCTCCCTCCCTTCCTTTCCTCCTTCCCTCTCCTTCCCATTCCCTTCTTTCCTTCCCTCTCCTTCCCATCTCCTTCCTTCCCTCCCTCCTTCCTTCCCCCTCATTCAAACCTTCCTTCCCTCTCTCCTTCCTCCCCTCCTTCCCATCTTCCTTCCTTCCTCCTCCCCTCTGATTCCCATCTCCTTCCTTCCCTTCTTCCTTCCATCCTTCCCTCTCATTCCCATCTCCCTCCCTCCCTCTCTCCCAGTCATTAAGCGAATCTGGCTTCCCTGGTTAACTTTGCTTGTTGGAAGCCAGCTGGGCAGGTGGCAAAAGCTGACACACACACACACACCCCCGGCGATGCCAAGACCATCATAAAAACCAGCCGGTTTTTGCCACGCACACATATTTTTGACCATGTAATTGTGGGGACGACACCAAAGATCTTAAGTGTGCAAAACTGGTCATAAGTCAATTTTCCCAGTCAAGGACTAGGCGTCAAACTTTTAACCTGCCCCAAAGTTTTCAGTCTTCTTTTTTCCGTTTCACTCACAACATCTGGGCCTCAGGGGGTGGGGGGGTGGGTTGGGGGCTTGTTGAGAGTCTCCTAGTGGTCTCCAATCTTGGCAACTTTAAGACCTGTGGACTTCAACTCCCAGAGTTCCTCAGCCAGCAAAGCTGGCTGAGGAACTCTGAGAGTTGAAGTCCACTGGTCTTAAAGTTGCCAAGGTTGGAGACCACCTAGGATACCCCAGGGGCTAAAACTGCACCCTTCCTAACTCTGTTGTTCTGTTGTGTCAGCAGCTCTGAGCCTTTTTTGTGTCTTCTGCCCACAGCCGATTCCTGCCCTCCCCCCCCCCTTGCAAAATGTTAATCTGATTTAACAGATTTTTCTTTCTTTCTTCTTTCCTTTCTCGCTTTTCTCACTCTTTCTCAACTGCCCAGATGTTCTGCCTTTTCTTTGCTCAAGAACAAGTCGAACATATCTGCAGCTGACCTTAGAAAATGAGGTTAGAAAGAAACCGTGTTGGGCAACAGGATTAATCCCTCAAATTTGAGCCTCGTCCAGGGTGGTGCGAGCCACTCGCAAAGCAAATAAACCAAGAAGGAGGGATCAATTTGAGAGATTTTGGTGTCTTTAGAATAAAACTTTTCCTTCCGGGAGATCAAATGCGCACCTGGGAATCTGGTTACAGGAATGGGTTGTGCAAGAGAATGGTCTTTTTTCTTCCAGGGAGCAATTGTTGCTCTCCATATTCTGTATAATATATGTTAAATAAATATAAATATTCTATATTTTTGTGAGAGGAAAAAAGCTGGCTGGAGGATTCTGGGAACTGAAGTCCACAAATGCTGTCTGGGGAATTCTGGGAGTTGAAGTTCACACGTTCTGGCTGGAGGATTCTGGGAACTGAAGTCCACAAATGCTGTCTGGGGAATTCTGGGAGTTGAAGTCCACACGTTCTGGCTGGAGGATTCTGGGAACTGAAGTCCGCAAATGCTGTCTGGGGAATTCTGGGAGTTGAAGTCCACACGTTCTGGCTGGAGGATCCTGGGAACTGAAGTCCGCAAATGCTGTCTGGGGAATTCTGGGAGTTGAAGTCCACACGTTCTGGCTGGAGGATCCTGGGAACTGAAGTCCGCAAATGCTGTCTGGGGAATTCTGGGAGTTGAAGTCCACACGTTCTGGCTGGAGGATCCTGGGAACTGAAGTCCGCAAATGTTGGCTGGGGAATTCTGGGAGTTGAAGTTCACATGTTCTGGCTGGAGGATTCTGGGAACTGAAGTCAACAAATGCTGTCTGGGGAATTCTGGGAGTTGAAGTTCACACGTTCTGGCTGGAGGATTCTGGGAACTGAAGTCCGCAAATGCTGTCTGGGGAATTCTGGGAGTTGAAGTCCACACGTTCTGGCTGGAGGATCCTGGGAAATGAAGTCCACAAATGATGGCTGGGGAATTCTGGGAGTTGAAGTCCACACATCTTAAAAGTATCCAAGGCTGAGAAACACTGCATTAAGTTTCTTCAACAAATACCTACCGATATTCTGCCTAACTTTCTCCACCAAGCTATTGTGGGTTTGTAATGGAAAAATTTCAAAGTGCCACTTTGCCAAAAGACCAACCTCGAAAATACTTCAACTTCAGTAAACAAGAGAGGAAAGTGCTGCCTTTTTAAAAAAACAAAAAAAAGACCAGAAGTTTATGAATAAACAGTAACATATTTTTCAAAATTCAGTCAACACAACTCAGCAAAAAAAATTAACCTTGGGAAAAAGCCTAACCCAAACCGCAAGAGAAATTCAAACTCTATTTTGTAAGTCCTGTGATTTGAGCAAAGGAAGCGGAATTTCACATAACGCGGAACCAAAAGGATCTGTATAGCAGAGTGTGTCTTGCTCGGACAGGGGGTTGGACTAGAAGACCTCCAAGGTGCCTTCCAACTCCATCGCCTCTTCTTCTGCTGCCTAAGAGACAGTTTGCCAAGCCACGTTGAAATAATAACCCATCATCGTGAAAGAACCCACAGCGGCCTGCAAAACAAAAATGGAACCTCCATAGCCCAACACACTCTACCCTTGAATGTCAATTGACCAGTTTTTCTACTGTTTTAAACCATCCGCTTGCAAACTGTTTGAAGCTCGTCTCCCTCTGCTCTTCAGGTGGCAATGTGCTGGCAGAAGTGGATGATGGGAGTTGAATGCCCAAATGCCTGAAGGCCAAACCTTCATGGAGCAAAAGACCTTGGCAAATTCCCGGCTTCTTTATTGCTTAATCACTGCTTCCTCAGTCTCTAAAGCTTCCCGGTCTTTAAGGAATTAAAAGGTTTCCTGCCTAAGCAGGGGGTTGGACTAGAAGACCTCCAAGGTCCCTTCCAGCTCCTATTCTATTCTATTCTATTCTTTCCTATTCTATTCTATTCCTTTATTTCAGTATCTATTCTGTTCTGTTCTCTTCTGTTCTATTCTATTCAATTCCATTCCATTCCATTCCATTCCATTCTACTTTGTTCTATTCTATTCATTCTTATTCTATTCTATTCATTCTTATTCTCCATTCCATTCTACTTTGTTCTGTTCTGTTCTGTTCTATCCTATCCTATCCTATCCTATCCTATCCTATCCTATCCTATCCTATCCTATCCTATCCTATCCCGTTCTATAGAGACCAAGCTTATTAGAAACATGATTTGGACGGGGTTGAAATAATAAATCAAATTTCTTTTGCTGTTTTCTTTCTTTCTTTCTTTTTTCTGGAACCACTTGAGGAAAGAAGTGAGCCGAGAAACATTTTTCTCCTTGTTTTTATTCTCCTTGTTCCTCCCGGATTGCAACATAGCTCAAACCACCGAACATTTCTAAAGAACTTTTATTTTATTTTGGGGGGCGGGGGGTGTGTGTGGCGGGGAAGGATGAGAAAACAGGAAAACCATAATTTGCAAACCAGAAGAAGCCTCCACAAACTTTGAGGAATGGGAAGGAGGGGGGGGGGGAAACCCTTTGGGCTTGTTGGAAGGGATGTCCATCTGGGTTCCAGTTCCAAGTGGGGAGAAAGATCCTGGAAACATGGAGACCAGAGGTGTGGGGGGTTCATACAGGTTTGGACCGGTTCGGCCGAACTGGCATTGGTTTACCAGCCTGGGTCATCGGAACCAGAAGTGACCCAGGCCTGCCATGCCTCCAGGCCGGTTCTCCAGTGTGCTTGTTTTTGTTTATAATGTTCTGCGCAAGCGTAGACCTATTTATGAGCAACTGAACACACACCGAACCGGCAGTATTGCTGGCAGTCAGCAGCCGACCCCTGATGGAGACTGCTTGGAAAGGTGGTTTCATGGTGGGCAGGATCACATGGCTTGAGGTGCTGGGCAAAAAAAGGGGGAGATGCCTGGGTTCTGAGATGCCTCTGTGGGGCTTTTGAATTCGAGCTGCTGCCCTGATTGGTTGTACAGACACCCCTGGGGCCACTCAGGGGCAGCTCTGTAGGCTGTCCTGAGTCCCACGCTTGGTTGACTCATGCTGGGTGATGATGTGTAATCAAGGGGGCTTCAGGCAATTCCTTCTATGGCTCTGCTTGGAGGAGGTAGATCTTTGTTATGTAGAATAGACTGGGCCAGACCTTAATGGCCCATTGACAAAGGTCGGGGAGGGGGAGGTTTGAGTTTCTGCCTCCCTTTTAGGGGAAATATTAAGCCCTTTTAATGTGCTTTAAGAGGGATGGAGTTCAACTCCCAGAATTCCCCATTCAGCATGTTTTAAGGGGAGTGGACTTCAATTCCCAGAATTCCCCATTCATCATGCTTTAAGAGAAATGGACTTCAACTCCCAGAATTCCCCATTCATCATGCTTTAAGAGGGGTGGACTTCAACTCCCAGAATTCCCCATTCATCATGCTTTAAGAGGGGTGGACTTCAACTCCCAGAATTCCCTATTCATCATGCTTTACGGGGGGTGAACTTCAACTCCCAGAATTCTCCATTCAGCATGCTTTAAGAGGGGTGGACTTCAACTCCCAGAATTCCCCATTCATCATGCTTTAAGAGGGGTGGACCTCAACTCCCAGAATTCCCCATTCAGCATGCTTTAAGAGGGGTGGACGTCAACTCCCAGAATTCCCTATTCATCATGCTTTAAGAGGGGTGGACTTCAACTCCCAGAATTCCCTATTCATCATGCTTTACGGGGGGTGGACTTCAACTCCCAGAATTCCCTATTCATCATGCTTTACGGGGGGTGAACTTCAACTCCCAGAATTCCCTATTCATCATGCTTTACGGGGGGTGGACTTCAACTCCCAGAATTCCCCATTCATCATGCTTTAAGAGGGGTGGACTTCAACTCCCAGAATTCCCCATTCAGCATGCTTTAAGAGGGGTGGACGTCAACTCCCAGAATTCCCTATTCATCATGCTTTAAGAGGGGTGGACTTCAACTCCCAGAATTCCCTATTCATCATGCTTTAAGAGGGGTGGACTTCAACTCCCAGAATTCCCTATTCATCATGCTTTAAGAGGGGTGGACTTCAACTCCCAGAATTCCCTATTCATCATGCTTTACGGGGGGTGAACTTCAACTCCCAGAATTCCCCATTCATCATGCTTTAAGAGGGGTGGACTTCAACTCCCAGAATTCCCTATTCATCATGCTTTACGGGGGGTGGACTTCAACTCCCAGAATTCCCCATTCATCATGCTTTAAGAGGGGTGGACTTCAACTCCCAGAATTCCCTATTCATCATGCTTTACGGGGGGGTGGGTGGACTTCAACTCCCAGAATTCCCCAGCCAGGATGCTTTAAGAGGGGTAGGACTGAACTCCCCAGAATTTTCCAACATCCTGGCTGGGGAAGTCCACCCTTCTTAAAGCAAGCTGGCTGGGGAATTCTGGGAGTTGAAGTCTACCCCTCTTAGAGGTCCTAAGCTTGCAAAAGACTGCTTTCTTAAAAAGAAAACTGTGTCAGGCCGCGTCCGCCAACCTGCTGTTTTCCAGATGTGCTGGGGAACGAATCCAGAATCGGTTCAGGCAGAGCTGGAGGGGAGCCCAGCTCTTGCAAAGAAAACTCCAGGGGTGCCGAGCAGGAATCCGGTGTGAAATAGATTTGGCAACCCTTGTCATTCCTCGCAGCACAGTTACATAACTCTCCGGGGTGGGGATCTTCCTTGCGGCTTGGAATCGGGTTTGATCTCGCCGGCCAGGCGAGCCACGGATCCAAGAATCTGTTTTCCAGGCAGAGGCTGTGTCGAAATCCCTCCGACTTGAATCCGTCTTAAACCAGGAGTATCCCTGGGAGTTTTGCAGTTTCTTCTGACGTTGTGGCTTCAGAGCAACACTTAAACCGAGGCTGAAAGGGGGCCCAGGGCTTGTGGGGGGGGGGTGTCTCCGTGGCCTTGGGTGGACCCCCGGGGAGGGCAAAGGGCAGAGAGGTGTGTGGCTCAGCCTCATGGGTTGTTTGGGAGTGGGGAACGAGATCCAGAAGCAAGGAGGGGGAGAAGAGATGAGGCTGGAAGGATTTCTAGAATCCTAGCACTGGGAGGGACCTCAGAGGTCTTCTAGTCCAACCTCCTGATCAAGCAGGAGACCATATACTATTCTGCCTTGTCTCTTCTTGAACACCTCAAGCGATGGAGCAACTACAGCTTGGGGAGGTAAGGTCATCTTAACCCTTTGAACTTTCACCTGAAAGCATCCTGGTTTAGCAAACGAGGGTGCAAACTCTAGCAAATGAACAAACCAGGATGTCTTTTCTCTCTCTCTCTCTCTCCCTCCTTCCACCCTCCCTTCTTGCCGTTTCCTTCCCTTCCTTCTTTCTCCCTTCCTTTCCTTTCCTTTCTTTCCATTCCCTCCCTCCCTTCCAGCCCCTTTCTTCTCATTCCTTTTTTCATTCTTTCTTTTGTTCCATTCCTTTCTTTCTTCCTTCCTCCCTCCCTTTCCTTCCTTTTATCTTCCTTTTCTTTTTCCTTCCCATTTCCATTCCTTCAGCCTTCCTTCCCTCCATTTTTTCCTTTCCATTCCTTTTTTCATTCTCTCTGCTTCAACAGGATAGAATCAAGATCACACGAAGGGTTACTATCACTTTATAAATGTCTTGACAAGGTCACACTTAGAATGACGCATCCAGTTTGGTCCTCACGATGCAAAAAAGATGTGGAGACTCTGGAAAGAGTGCAGAGAAGAGCAAGAAAGAGGATTAGGGGACTGGAGGCTAAAACATATGAGGAACGGTTGCAGGAACTGGGTATGTCTAGTTGAATGAAAAGAAGGACCAGGAGAGACATGATAGCATCTTCCAATATCTCAGGGGTTGCCCCAAAGAAGAGGGAGTCAAACTATTCTCCAAGGCACCTGAAGGTAGAACAAGAAGCAATAAATGGAAACTAATCAAGGAGAGAAGCAACTTAGAACTGAGGAGAAAATTCTTGACAGAACAATGAACCAGTGGAACAACTTGCCTCCAGAAGTTGTCAATGCTCCAACACTGGACGTTTTTAAGAAGGTGTTGGATAACCATTTGCCTGAAGTGGTGTAGGGTTTCCAGCCTAAGCAGAGGGCTGGACTAGAAGACTTCCAAGGTCCCTTCCAACTCTATTATTCTAGTCTTCCTTCCCTCCCTTCTCCTTCCTTTCTTTCCTTCCTTCCCTCACATTCCTTTCTTCCTCATTGCTGTCTTAAAAGTCAAGAGGATTGACTACAAACACCCCTTGCTCAAAGCAGGACCTTCCAGAATTCCCCAGCCACATTGACGGGCCAACTTTGTTGTTAGTTGCAAGGTGGTGCCTGATTCATCACAACCCCATGGATAATGTTCCTCCAGGCCTTCCTGTCCTCTCCCATCCTCTGGAGTCCATTTAAGCTCACACCAACTGCTTCAGTGACTCCATCCAGCCTCCTCCTTCTCTGCCGTCCCCTTCTTCTTCTTTTGCCCTCCATCGTTCCCAGCATGAGGCTCTTCTCCAGGGAGTCCTTCCTTCTCATTAGTTAGCCAAAGTACTTGAGATAGATTGATGATAGATAGATAGAAAGATAGAAAGATAGAAAGATAGAAAGATAGAAAGATAGAAAGATAGATAGATAGATAGATAGATAGATAGATGATAGATAGATGAAAGATAGATAGATAGATAGATAGATAGATAGATAGAAATATAGATAGATGATAGATAGATAGATAGATAGATAGATAGATAGAAAGATAGATAGATAGATGATAGATAGATAGATAGATAGATAGATGATAGATAGATGATAGATAGATGATAGATAGGTAGATAGATAGATAGATAGATAGATGATAGATAGATAGATAGATAGATGATAGATAGATAGATGATAGATAGATGATAGATAGATGATAGATAGGTAGATAGATAGATAGATAGATAGATAGATGATAGATAGATAGATAGATAGATAGATGATAGATAGATGATAGATAGATGATAGATAGGTAGATAGATAGATAGATAGATAGATAGATAGATAGATAGATAGATGATAGATAGATGAAAGATAGATAGATAGATAGAAATATAGATGATAGATAGATAGATAGATAGAAAGAAAGATAGATAGATAGATAGATGATAGATAGATAGATAGATGATAGATAGATGATAGATAGATGAAAGATAGATAGATAGATAGAAATATAGATAGATGATAGATAGATAGATAGATAGATGATAGATAGATAGATGATAGATAGAAAGAAAGAAAGAAAGAAAGAAAAATAGATAGATAGATAGATAGATGGATGTTGTGAGTTGCAAAGTCATGTTCAATCCACTGTGACCCCATGGACAATGTTCCTCCAGGCCTTCCTGTCCTCTCCCATCCCCTGGAGTCCATTTAAGCTCACACCGACTGCTTTGGTGACTCCATCCAGCCTCCTCCTTCTCTGCCGTCCCCTTCTTCTTCTTTTGCCCTCCATTGTTCCCAGCATGAGGCTCTTCTCCAGGGAGTCCTTCCTTCTCATTAGTTGGCCAAAGTACTTGAGATAGATAGATAGATAGATAGATAGATAGATAGATAGATAGATAGATAGATGATAGATAGATAATAGATAGATAGATAGATAGATAGATAGATAGATAAGATAGATAGATAGATGATAGATAGATAATAGATAGATAGATGTTGTGAGTTGCGAAGTCGTGTTTTTCTTTTGCCCTCCATCGTTCCCAGCATGAGGCTCTTCTCCAGGGAGTCCTTCCTCCTTCTCCTTAGGCGGCCAAAGTCTTTGAGTTTCCTCTTCAGAATCTGGCCTTCTAAAGAGCAGCCAGTGTTGATCTCCTCCAGGACTGACCGGTTGGATGGCCTTGCAGTCCAAGGGACTCAATGCAGGAGTCTTCTCCATCACCAGAGTTCAAAGGCCTCCATTCTTTGGTGTTCAGCCTTCCTTACCGTCCAACCTTCACAGCCATCCATTGCAACTGGGAAAACCACAGCCTTGACTAGACACACTTTTATTGGCAAGGGAACATCAAAACCTGGCTTCTAAACTAGGCTTCTCCAACCTGTTGGTGCCCTCCAGATGGCCCAGTGGGTGGATTTTGGCCTGTTTCCTGCAGCCTTTCCCCTGAACTCTATTCTTTTGAAAAGGGATTTTTACGTAAGTCTCTAACCCACGCAGGGGGAGGGGGGGAGAGGACCTGTTGTTGTTCTCCAGAAGAAGAAATTTCAAAAGAGATAATCTCTAAATCAAACAATCGGAGAGAAAGCACTGCCGCCACTTTTTAATCCGCAATGTTTCTCCCCCCGCTGCAAACTTTCCTCCTTTGATTAAAATGCCCTTAAACGGCATTTAAATGCGTGAATTCCACAAGTGTCCAAATGTACGTATTCCTTAAATGCTTTCTTCCTGGAATGAAAAGAGTGCAGAGAAGAGCAGCAAAGAGGATTAGGGGACTGGAGGCTAAAATATAGAAAGAGCGTTTGCAAGAATTGGGCATATAAGAGCCGAGGTGGCGCAGTGGTTAAATGCAGCACTGCAGGCTACTTCAGCTGATTGCAGTTCTGCAGTTCGGCTGTTCAAATCTCACCAGGCTCAGGGTTGACTCAGCCTTCCATCCTTCCGAGGTGGGTAAAATGAGGACCCGGATTGTTGTTGGGGGCGATATGCTGACTCTGTAAACCGCTTAGAGAGGGCTGAAAGCCCTAGGAAGCGGTAGATAAGTCTAACTGCTATTGCTATATCTAGTTTCATGAAAAGAAGGGCTCAGGGTGACATGACGGCATCTTCCAATATTTGAGGTGCTATCATAAAGATGGGGGGGGGGGGTCAATTTATTCTCCAAAACACCTATAGGTAAAACAGGAAACAACAACAGATGGAAACTAATCCAGGAGATGAAGCAACCTAGAACAAAGGAGGAATTTCTTGATGGTTAAGAACAATGAATCAGTGGAACTGCTTGCCACCAGAAGTTGTAAATGCTCCAACACTGGAGGTTTTAAAGAAGATGTCGGATAAACCATTTGTTTGAAGTGCTCACAAAATTATTCCAAAGTTTAACAAGTCTCTTTTGTAAATCCAAAGCTGACGCTCTCGGTGCGTGGTTTTTACCTATCTTATTTTAATTATGAAGAGATCATTCAGTTTCTTTTGTATGTCCTATACACACATCTTTTTTTCCCCGTGTTCTTCTTCTAAACTGTCATTTTTAAATTCTTTTTCAACTCCGTCTCAATTTTTTTCAGCTAGAACTTGTTCTTCCATAACCTCTTTTAGACGCAGTCTATTCTATGCAGACAAACCGCTATTAAAATTAACTTCTGGCTCCGTTGTTTGAAAATATTCTTCAATATGTTCCATAGTTGCAAATACTCAGCTTCGTTCTGTGATTGTAAGTAGAGTTTAAGTCAGTGTTTCTCAACCTTGGCAACTTGAAGATGTCCGGACTTCAACTCCCAGAATTCCCCAGCCAGCGCTGGCTGGGGAATTCTGGGAGTTGAAATCCAGACATCTTCAAGTTGACAAGGTTGAGAAACACTGGCTTAAGTATTCTGCTCTTTTCATTGCAATCTTTAGTTCCCACTAGCTCCCCCTAGTGGCTACATTTTAAAGTATTGTCTTATTATGTTTTTTTTTTTTAAAAAAAAAACAAATTCAAAAGGGAAGGATTTTCCCACAGATAGGATTCTTTTGTTATTCATTCCAAAACCTTATTTGAAATTTATTTGGGCCTTTAGTTCGTTTGTAACTTTCCAAAAGCCACAGTTTTCATCACCCTTTTGTCGCAACTTTGAGCAGTTGTTAAATGAACTGTTGTAACTTGAGGAGTGCCTGTAGCATTCCCCAATTTTCAGGGTGGAGAAAATCAATCAGGTTGGGCCAGAGACTGACTTGGTGGAAAGTCAGTGTGCATGTAGAGTACTCCTCAATTTACAATAGTCTGTTCAGTGGCCAAAAAAAGTTACGACGGCGCTGAGAAAAAGTGACTTATGACCATGTTTCACACTTACGACTGTTGCAGCATCCCCAGAGTCATGTGATCAAAATTCAGATGCTTGCCCACTTGCATATTCTTCTCTCTGTTGCAGTGTGCCGGGAGTTACGTGATCCCCTTTTGCGACTTTCCGATGAGCAAAATCCATGGGGAAGCCCGATTCATTTAACGACCGTCTTACTAACTGAACGACTGCAGCGATTCACTTCAATCTGTGGCCAAAACTAGGGCACGAAAGGTCACAAAACAGAGCAAAACTCAATTAACGTCTCGCTTAGCAACAGAAATTTGGGGGTCCGTTGTGGTCGTAAGTTGAGGACCATCTCATAATGTTTCTTCAACTAGCGGAGATCCATGATCCTGGGCTGGATCTGGGTCCCTAAAACCCAGCCCAGGGGCCCTGCTAAAAATCTTTGAAACCATGCAGAAATGACCAATTTTCTTTCTTTCTTTCTTTCTTTCTTTCTTTCTTTTTCTTTCTTACTTTCTTTCTTTCCTTTCTTTCTTTCTCTCTCTTTCTTTCCTTCCTTCCTTCTTTCTCTCTCTCTCTCTCCGAGATGGCGCAGTGGTTAAATGCAGCACTGCAGGCTACTTCAGCTGACTGCAGTTCTGCAGTTCGGAGGTTCAAATCTCACCGGCTCAAGGTTGACTTGGCCTTCCATCCTTCCGAGGTGGGTAAAATGAGGACCTGGATTGTTGTTGGGGGCGATATGCTGACTCTGTAAACCGCTTAGAGAGGGCTGGAAGCCCTAGGAAGCGGTATATAAGTCTAACTGGTATTGCTATTTCCTTCCTTCCTTCCTTCCTTCCTTCCTTCTTTCTTTCTTTCGGCTCGCTGGGAATTTTCACTGCCTATTTTGCTGAAAAGTTTTAAGATTGTCGTTCTCTTTCTTGGCTCCAGGAAGTGGCAATCTTCTCTCCTCTCGACAGCTTGTCCAACCTTCCCCCCGTGCCAAAAAGGAAAAGAAAAAGGGAAGAAGAGAGAGAGAAAAAAGGGACATTTCCCCCCCATCTTCTGCTGACATCGCTGCTGTTCCGACAAGCTGCCACATTTGTTCATCTGACTGCCTGGCTTGCAAATGTGCTGCGGAGGTTTTTCCTGCTGAGTTCCCAGCTTGTCTCCGTGGCTTTAAGAGTGGAAAGCGGGGAAGGCGGCCAGTCCTCGACTTACAGCGGTTTGTTCAGAGTTACGACAGCACTGAAAAACGCGACTTGTGATCGTTTTTCACACTTATGACTGTTGTAGCCTCCCCGTCGTCCCGATCAAAATTCAGATGCTCCTCCTCCACCTCCTCTAACCCCTTTCCTTCCTAGCATTGATGGTGTTCTCTAGCTGGGTCGTAAAATGTCCGGGAGAAAACCACCAAGCTCAGAGGTCACCAAGGGCTCCGCAATTGTCCTCCCCTCCTTAAGCCCTTCTGCCTTCCAGCACTGATGACATTACCTAGTTGGGTCGTGAAACATCTGCAAGAAAACTACCAAGGTCAGAGATCACCAAATCCTCCAAAATCCAAGTATTTATCCAGTGCCCAATTAATCCTGGTGCAATAAAAGAAACCTGGCTGGGGAATTCTGGGAGTTGAAGGAAGGAAGGAAGAACAGAGTTGGAAGGGGCCTTGGAGGTCTTCTAGTCCAACCCCCTGCTTAGGCAGGAGACCCTAAACATTTCAGACAAACAGCTGTCCAATCTCTTCTTTAAAACCCCTTTTTTAAGGAAGGAAGGAAGGAAGGAAGGAAGGAAGGAAGGAAGGAAGGAAGGAAGGAATCACAGAGTTGGAAGGGGCCTTGGAGGTCATCTAGTCCAACCCCCTGCTTAGGCAGGAGACCCTAAACATTTCAGGCAAACAGCTGTCCAATCTCTTAAAAACCTTTTTTTAAGGAAGGAAGGAAGGAAGGAAGGAAGGAAGGAAGGAAGGAAGGAAGGAAGGAATGAATCACAGATTCCTTGGAAGGGGCCTTGGAGGTCTTCTAGTCCAACCCCCTGCTTAGGCAGACAAATGGTTCTCCAATCCCATCTGCAAAGTGCGTAAGCAACACAACCACAGCCACCAGGGGAGGAAAACTTCCCAAAAGAAATCAGAATCCTTAAAAATAAAAATAAACTTTCCCCCCCAATCAGGCTGGCGCGATATTAAAAGGGCCAGGAGCTCCTGAGATTGTTTGAGCCGCGGCTGTTACCCCAGGACAGATTGTGTGGGGGGGGATTTCAGTGGCCGTGGGGAAGATGAGACTGACAGAAAAGAGAATTGGGTTGGTGTCACTCTCAAGAGTTGTGTGTTTGTGTGTGTGTGCTCCAGTCTAGAAAAATAGCATTTTTGCAGCTCCTCTTCCAGACAACTTTTGCATCTCTCTCTCTCCCCCCGAACCATCTTCCTCAACCAAACAGCATATACAGGTAGTCCTCGACTTATGACCATTCATTTAATGGCCACTTGAAGCGACAATGGCACTGAAACAGGCAATTCGCAACCAGTCCTCTCACTTACGGCCCTCACAGCGTTCCCCCTCCCCTTCCTGCATGGCCACATGATCAAAATTCGGAGTCTTGGCCACCGGTATGTACTTATGACGGCTGCAGTGGGGCCAACAGGGGATCATCTGACCCCGAGACACTGCGACCGTCATAAATATGAGTCAATTGCCAAGAGTCCGAATTTTGATATGTGATCGTCGGGATTTTTTTTACAATGGTGAGAAGCCGCTTTTTCTCCCAGTGCCCTTATTCCTTTAAACGGTCACTAAATGTGACCCCGGGGCACACTGTGCCCGTCACAAATGCGAGTCCATTGTCAAGCCTCCGATGTAACTCAGCTGAGCAGGGGGGCGCTGCGATGGCCCTGAGCGTGAAAGTTACTAAACGTTTGGTCGTAAGTCGAGGACTACCTGTAGATGGTCAATGCCCCCTCCCCTCCTCCCAAGAGTCTGTAGAGATTCTCCTTCACCCAAGTCCTGGATGTCCCAAAGGGGCTTTTTTCCCAAGAGGCAACTGGACTTTCTGGGTTTTTTTCTTTGGAGACGTTTGAAGAGTTGAAGAAGCTTCTTGGGTGGGAAGAGAAACCTCTCCAAAAGAAAACAACTAAAAAAGGAAAAAAGAAACCAAGAAGAAACAAAGAAAAAAGGAAAAAGAAGAAGAAAGGAAAAAGGAAAAAGGAAAAAGAAAGGAAAAAGGAGAAATAGAAAATAGAAAAAAGAAACAAAGAAGAAACAAAGGAAAAAGAAAGGAAAAAGAAGAAAGGAAAAAGAAATAGAAAAAAGAAAGGAAAAAGAAAGGAAAAAGAAAGGAGAAATAGAAAAAAGGAAAAAGAAAGGAAAAAGAAGAAAGGAACAAGGAAATAGAAAAAAGAAAGGAAAAAGATAGGAAAAAGAAAAAAGGAGAAATAGAAAAAAGAAACAAAGAAAGAAGCAAAAAAGAAAGGAAAAAGAAGAAAGGAAAACAAAGAAAGGAAAAAGAAGAAAAAAGAAAGGGAAAAGAAAAAGGGAAAAGAAAGAAAAAAGAAAGGAAAAAGGAGAAATAGAAAAAAGAAAAAAAGAAAGGAAAAAGAAAGACAAAAGAAGAAAGGAAAAAGAAGAAAACCTCAAAGAAAGTCCTGAAAAAGCCCCTTTGAAGCCCCCTCCCCATAGAAAAACCTGCCTGGGGAGGTGTAGGTGGGGGGGGGCGACAAGAGAGCAGCCCTGCCTCGCCCCCCTCCCCGGCCTCCCGCAGGGACTACCGAGCCCATCGCTCCCAGCAGGGCGAGAGCCGCGGGGGGCGCCCGGCTGCAGAAGGGGCAGCGCTGCGGGGGAGCCGGCTGGAGGGTCCGGGCTGGGCGATGGCCGCGGCTGCCTCCTCCGGGCCGGGCGGGTCCTTCCCGCGGGCGGAGCGACGGGCAGGCGGGCGGTCGGGCAGGGCGGAGGCTGCGGGCGCCCTCGCCTCTCCTCTCCGCCCCGCCGGCTCCTCCTCCTCCTCGGCTCCCGCCGACACCGCGACCGCCGCCGCCTCTCGGGCCGAGGCTCCCCGGGGCCCCGCTGCCGCCCGCCGCCCGCTCCAGGTACGGCCGCCTCCCCTCCAATCGGCCCCGGCAGGCTCCCTGGCACGCAGGCGAGCGGCGGGCGCCCGGTTGCCGATGCTGGCCCTGCGAAGCCCCGGCCAGAGCCCCCTCCGCGGGAAGGGCGGGGCCGCGGGCGGGGCCGCGGGATGGGTGGGGGGGCCTCTCGCTCCGGAAGGGGCTGCCGGGCCAGGAAACGGGGGGGGGGGTCGCTCCGGGATGCCCCACCGGAGAAGGGCCGCTTTGCTGCGGGCGCCCTGTTGGGGAGCAGGGGCTGCTTTCAGCGCCCTCCCTGCAAGCCTCGGTCGCTCTGCTCCCCCCCCCGAGGTTGCCCCCCCCTCAAAAACAGAGATTCGGGGCCTGCCCGGCCTTCCTTGGCTTGGGGGGGTCTGGGGAGGGAGGGAGGGAGGGGCAGGCAAAAGCTTGGCGCCTTTGGCAGGGAGGAGTGGAAAAAGGGGGAGACGTTGGGGACTAGCACCCTGCGAAGGCAGTTGAGGGGCTGGAACCTCTCTCTAACCTTACCTACTCACCCTCTGCCCATGCTCCGGCCTCTTGGCTAGCTACCTGTCCACCTACCTACCTGTCTGCCCTCCTTCCTACCTATCCCCCCATTTACCTGTCTCACCCCCCTACCTACCTATCAGCCTATCCAGCCCCTGCCCACCCACCCACCTACCTACTTACCCTCCTGCCTACCTGTCCACCCACTTACCTGCCTACCTGTCCACTCACCTACCTACCCCCACCCACCTACTTTCTTGTCTACCTATCCACCCACTTATCTAGCTACCTGTCCCATCTCCTCCCATCAACCTATCAACCTACCTACTTACCCTCCGGCCTACCTGTTCACCCACTTACCTGACTACCTGTCCACCCACCTACCTACCCTTGCAGTTGCCTAGCTCCCTACCTACTCACTCACCCAGCAGCTCATCTACCTACCTACTTACCTACTTATTCTTCAACCTACTCATACCCACCAGCCTGTCTACCTATCTACCTATCACCTACCTACCTACTTATCCTCCCCCCTACCTATCCACTCACCTACCTATTTATGCATTTGCCTGGCTCCCTACCTACTCAACCTCCCGCCCACCTGCCTACCTGCCCACTTACCTACATATTTATCATCCTACACACTCACCTGCCCACCTGCCCACCTACCTACCTTATTACCTACCTACCTATCCCAACCTATCTGGCCATCCACTCACCTGTTTACCTACCTACCTACCCACCCGCCCGCCCACCACTGGGTGCTTTCATGCAGGTAGTCCTCAACATACAGCCACGATTGAGCCCAGCGTTTATGTGGCTAAGTGAGAAATTTTGTCAAGTTGAGTTTTGCCATTTTTCTTGCCACGTTTGTTAAGTGAATCGCTGCGGCTGTTAAGTGAGTCGCGGTTGTTTAAGTGAATCTGGCTTCCCACGTTCCCACTTTGCTATTCAGATGGTCGCAAGAGCGGGTCGTGTGACTCCGGGACGCTGCGACTGTCAATCAACCCACGGAACAGAAAGTTGCCTCCGGAAGTTGTAGCTTCATCCCTGGAGACTTGGACTGCCATTGGTCAGGAATGATGCAGGGTCTCCTGTTTGGGCGAGGGGCCGGGGGAGGGGGTTGGACTAGATGACCTCCAAGGCCCCTTTCAACTCTGCTATTCTTCTGTATTCTATTCTAACACACCATTTGGGGAGCTTCCAGTCCCTGAACAAAGAAGGGGGGCGAATCCTGACCCCAATGTTCACGATAGTTTTCTACCTCCTCCCTCTCCCCCCTCTCCCCAAATATCCGAACGTCTGGATTATACAGGGAATCCTCAATTTATAACAGTTCATTTAGTGACCGTTGAAAGTTAACAACAGTGCTGAAAAAAGTTTTTTTTCCCCACACTTTTGGACCGCTGCATCCTCCCTGGACTCACGCGATTTACTTTCGGATGCTTGACAACTGACTCACAGTTATGACGGTCGCAGTGTCCCGGAGGTCACATGATCCCCTTTTGCAGCACTCTGGCAAGCAGAGCCAACGGGGAAGCCAGATTCACTTAGTGACCATGTGGCTTAACAAGCGCAATGATTCACTTAACAACTGTACCTTGAAAGGCCATAAAAAGGAGGCGAGATTAACGCATTTTTTTCACTTAACCACATAAACCTTGGGCTCAATTGTGGTCGTAAGTTGAGGACTCCCTGTATCCCTAGACTTGGGGAGGGCACCGCACGAGGATAGAATCCCACGGGACATTTGGTGGCTGCTGTCGTCGTTGCCTTCACACAACAGGCTCAACCGGCTTCTCCAATCGGTTAAGAAAACTTAAACTAGAACTTAACCTAAGTTAATGTATGCTTACCAGTAGTCCTCGACTTACGACCACAATGGGGCACGGACTCTCCATTGCCAAGCAAGACAGTTGTTATAAAGGAGCCACGGCGAATTTGATGGTCGCTTTTGCCGTGGCTGTTAAGCGAATCATGCGGTCATTAAACGAATCATGCGGTCATTAAACGAATCGTGTGGTCATTAAGCAGATCCAGCTTTTTGTTGGAAGCCAGGTGACACTCATGTGACTCCGGGATGTTGAAACCATCATAAATACATTTTGTTGCCAAGTGCTTACGTTTTAATCCCAGGACCGTGGGGGGATATTGTTGGTCGTAAGTCCGAGGACCGGACGTAAGTCACTTTTCTCGGCGCCGCTGAAGCTTCAAACCGTCACTAAATGAATATTTGCAAATCGACGACTTCCTGCGCTGTCCTGGAAATATTGGGAAGCCAGCCGGGAGTTTTTTCTCTTTTTTCCTTCTGCACTTCCTGCCCCCTTATTTTATTTTATTTTCTATTTTAATTGTATTTTACGTTATAATAAATCTCCATAAAAACCCAATGAAGACAGAATAAAATCTTGCAGAGCCTGTTTAACAGGAAGACCCAAAGATCACAAGCTAAGTGAATCCTGGCTTAACTGCCCGGAAATATCTTGGCTTCTTTCCGGTTTGATGGACGAATGGGGTATTTTTCTGTCTGGGGAGAAAAAAAAACCCAAGGAATTGGGTCTGTCTCGTCTGGAGCAAACGAACAGCTATTGGGAGACTGGGCAGAAGAAGAGAGTCGGAAGGGACCTTGGAGGTCATCTAGTCCAACCCCCTGCCCAAGCAGGAGACCCGATGCTATTTCTGACCGATGACAGTCCGGTCTCTTGTTGAAAGCTTCCAGGGATGAAGCTCCCACAACTTCTGAAGGCAACTTCTGTTCCATTGAATAGAGAATAATAAGAGTCGGAAGGGACCTTGGAGGTCATCTAGCCCAACCCCCAGCCCAAGCAGGAGACCCGACGCCATTTCTGACAGTTTGCAGTCCGGTCTCTTGTTGAAAGCTTCCAGGGATGAAGCTCCCACAACTTCCGAAGTCAACTTCTGTTCCATTGGATAGAGAATTATAAGAGTCGGAAGGGACCTTGGAGGTCATCTAGTCCAACCCCCTGCCCAAGCAGGAGACCTGATGCCATTTCTGACAGATGGAAGTCCGGTCTCTTGAGGAAAGCTTCCAGGGATGAAGCTCCCACAACTTCTGAAGGCAACTTCTGTTCCATTGAATAGAGAATAATAAGAGTTGGAAGGGATCTTGGAGGTCATCTAGCCCAACCCCGCACCCAAGCACTATTTCTGACAGACAGCAGTCCAGTTGTATTTGAGGGGCTGCCCCAAAGAAGAGGAAGGCTATTCTCCAAAGCACTCGAGAGCAGGACAAGAAGCAATGTATGGAAATTAATCAAGGAGAGGAGCAACCTGGAATTAAGGAGAAACTTCCCGACAGTGAGTGACAATTAGCCAGCGGAACTACTTGCCTCTAGAACAGTGGGTCTCAACCTTCCTAATGCCGCGACCCTTTAATACAGTTCCTCATGTTGTGACCCCCAACCATAAAATTATTCTATGTTTTCCGTATTTTTTTGAAAATACGTGTTTTCCGATGGTCTTAGGAGACCCCTGTGAAAGGGTCGTTCGACCCCCAAAAGGGTCCCGACCCACAGGTTGAGAACCACTGCTCTAGAAGTTGTGAATGCTCCCATCACTGGAGTCCTTTTAAGAAGAGACTGTGGACATCCACGTATGGAATGGTCCGGGGTCTCCTGCCTGAGGAGGGGGTTGGACTAGATGACCTCTTGCTCCTTCCCTCTTGCAGATGGAAACTGATCAATTGGAGAGCCAGAGTTGAGGGTGGGGGGTGGGGCCGGGGATTCAGGGGCTCTGAAAACATTCAGGGCGGAGGGTTTACACCCCCCCCGGGGAAAAGTACAGATAGTCCTCCACTTACAACAGTTCCATTTAGTGACCATTCACTAAAGTCACTGAAAAAAAGTGGCTTAGGACTGTTTTCTCACACTTATGACCGTTGTAAACATCACGTGATCAAAATTTAGCCGCTGGGCAACTGACTCGTATTTATGACGGTTACAGTGTCTGGGTCAGATGGAGAAGGGAGGTGCTTTAAAAGATTTAGCTAAAAAGCAAAATTGTGTTTTTCCTCGCCCAACGATTCCAGCTTGTCCTTGACTTATGTCTGAGCCCAACATTTCTGTTGCTAAGCGAGATGGCGGTTAAGTGAGCTATGCCCTCCTTTACGACCTTTCTTGCTCCGGTTGTTAAGTGAATCGCTGCAGCTGTTAAATTAATCCCACAGTCATTAAGCGAATCCAGTTGACTTTGCTGGCAAGAAGGTTGCAAACGGGGCCTGTGTGACACTGTGACCGTCGTAAATGCGAACCACTTGCCGAGGGTCTGAATTTTCATTGCTTGGCCAAAATTTGGCAAGGGTCGTTAAGTGTGAAAAACTCTTTTCGGCACTGCTGTAATTTTGGTCGCTAAACGAGAGGATGTAAGTCGAAAAGGACAGGAGGCCTCCAGGACCCTCCCATCCAAGGGCAGAGACCCTCGGTTCCCATAAGTGTGCAACGCACACTCGCCAAGGGCCTCGGGGAGAGGAATGGAATGCTTGCCTCATTCCCTCCCTGGAAGTTTCTCTCCTGCAAGGCCGAATGCCCTAATATGGAGCTTTCCCAGAGCTTCCACACCCATTTTGCACACTTCGCAGCCCTCCAGCTGTGTGTCAAAGTGTGCTCGGCGTTTGTGGCGGACTGCGGATTTCCCTCCCTTGCCATTGGAACAGGGTAACAAAGCTGGAAAGGGATCGTGGAGGTCATCTAGTCCAACCCCCTGCTCAAGGCAGGAGACCCTGGGCCATTTCTGACAGATGGGCAGTCCAGTCTCTTCTTCAAACCTTCCAGGGATGAAGCTCCCCCAACTTCTGAAGGCAACTTCTGTTCCATTGAATAGAGAATAACACAGTTGAAAGGGACCTTGGAGGTCATCTAGTCCAACCCCTTGCCCAAGCAGGAGACCCTGCGCCATTTCTGACAGGTGGCAGCCCAATCTCTTCTTGAAAGTCTCCAGGGATGAAGCTCCCACAACTTCTGAAGGCAACTTCTGTTCCACGGGTTGATTGTCCTCACAGTCAGAAAATGTCTCCTTATTTCCAGGCTGAATCTCTCCTCCTTCAGTTTCCATCCATTTTTCCTTCTCTGGCCTTCGGGGGCTTTGGAGAAATTAGCTTGACCCCCTTCCTCCTCTCTGTGGCAGCCCCTCAAATATTGGAAGATGCTCTCCTGTCTCCCCTGGTCCTTCTCTTCCCTAGGCTAGCCATGTCTCTCTTTTTTCTTTATTCCTTCCTTCCTTCCTTCCTTCCTTCTGTCCTCCTTTCCTTCCTTCCTTCCTTCCATCCCTCCCTCCCTTCCTCTTTCTTTCTTTCTTTCTTTCTCTTTCTTTCTTTCTTTCTCTCTCTCTCTCTCTCTCTCGTGCTTTGGAGAATAGCTTTTCTCCCTCCTCTCCGTGGAAGACCCTCAAATATTGGAAGATGCTATCATGTTCCCCCTGGTCCTTCTCTTCCCTAGGCTAGCCATGTCTCTCTTCTTTCTTTTTTCATTATTTTTTCCTTCCTTCCTTCCTTTCTCTCTCTTTCTTGTGCTTTAGAAAATAGCTTGGCTTCTTCCTCTCCAATATTGGAAGATGCTCTCCTGTCTCCCCTGGTCCTACTCTTCCCTAGGCTAGCCATGTCTCTCTTCTTTCTTTTTTCTTTATTTTTCCTTCCTTCCTTCTGTCCTCCTTTCCTTCCTTCCAGCCCTCCCTTCCTCTTTCTTTCTTTCTTTCTTTCTTTCTCTCTCTCTCTCTCTCTCTCTCTCTCTCTCTCTCTCTCTCTCTCTCTCTCTCTCTCTCTCTCTCTCTCTCTCGTGATTTGGAGAATAGCTTTTCCCCCTCCTCTCTGTGCCAGCTCCTCAAATATTGGAAGAGGCTCTCCTGTCTCCCCTGGTCCTTCTCTTCACTATATAAAAAGGGGTAGCACACACGTGCAATTGCCTTTTGGGGGAAAAAGAGAAGCATATTTGGAGCGCATGAAAACCATGTGCAAAGTCATACGTTCACGCTTGGCTTGGATCATCAATTGCATTGTGGGATTGCAGCTGATTCCCAAAGTGTTGCTTGCAGGGGAAAATCTCTCTAATTTCGACCTGGAAGGATTGGCGATTTTGCGTAATCCAGGAGAGGGGGACGCAGTGCGGGAAGTCTCACAGGGGTTGTGTTCCACACTGGCTTGGGAGGAGACCCCTTGCTATGCTTGGAGGGGGAAACCTCGGTTTAGTTCCTGGGCGGCTTCGCTTGTTACGTGAGAATGCAGCCACTAGGGTGAATTTAGATTTGACCCTGGGGGCCAACCTGGAAAAAATGCATTGATTGGACACGTGTGTGTGTGTGAGGCAGGTTGTGTAGCTGCAACAGGCAGGAGAACCAGAGTCAGGCCTCGCAAGGAATGCGGTGTTTGTTTCCTAAAAGGGCCCCGAGCTTTTCTCCTATTTTAAAGTGTTTTTTTTTAAACTGAGCAAAATGAAGACTTTCCGTCCCTCTTTCCAACTTCGAAACATGGAACTTCTCTCCAAGCATCTTTATTTATGTACTTTGATTTATTTTCTTAGATTTTTAGGTCGCCTCGATTTCTTTATAAATAGTTCAGATATATTTATAGATAATTTAACATAGCGAGCATACCTAAGGCGGGACTAGAACTCACCGTCTCCTGGTGATTGGCCCGAAGTCACCCAGCTGGCTTTCGTGCCTAAGGCGGGACTAGAACTCACCGTCTCCTGGTGATTGGCCCAAAGTCACCCAGCTGGCTTTCATGCCTAGGGCGGGACTAGAACTCACCGTCTCCTGGTGATTGGCCCAAAGTCACCTAGCCGGCTTTCATGCCTAAGGCGGGACTAGAACTCACCGTCTCCTGGTGATTGGCCCAAAGTCACCCAGCTGGCTTTCATGCCTAGGGCGGGACTAGAACTCACCGTCTCCTGGTGATTGGCCCAAAGTCACCCAGCTGGCTTTCATGCCTAGGGCGGGACTAGAACTCACCGTCTCCTGGTGATTGGCCCAAAGTCACCCAGCTGGCTTTCGTGCCTAAGGTGGGACTAGAACTCACCGTCTCCTGGTGATTGGCCCAAAGTCACCCAGCTGGCTTTCGTGCCTAAGGCGGGACTAGAACTCACCATCGCCTAGTGATTGGCCTACCCAGTCAATTTTTATCCCTAAGGCGGGACTAGAACTCACCGTCTCCTGGTGATTGGCCCAAAGTCACCCAGCTGGCTTTTGTGCCTAAGGCGGGACTAGAACTCACCGTCTCCTGGTGATTGGCCCAAAGTCACCCAGCTGGCTTTCATATCTAAGACGAAACTAGAACTCGCCATCGCCTAGTGATTGGCCTACCCAGTCAATTTTTATCCCCAAGGCGGGACTAGAACTCACCGTCTCCTGGTGATTGGCCCAAAGTCACCCAGCTGGCTTTCATATCTAAGACGAAACTAGAACTCGCCATCGCCTAGTGATTGGCCTACCCAGTCAATTTTTATCCCCAAGGCGGGACTAGAACTCACCGTCTCCTGGTGATTGGCCCAAAGTCACCCAGCTGGCTTTCATATCTAAGACGAAACTAGAACTCGCCATCGCCTAGTGATTGGCCTACCCAGTCAATTTTTATCCCCAAGGCGGGACTAGAACTCACCGTCTCCTGGTGATTGGCCCAAAGTCACCCAGCTGGCTTTCCTGCTTAAGGCAGGATAAAAATCTAATAAATACATAAAAAAATTGGAATCCGAGTTTCCTTTTTCTTGAGTTTGGGCTGATGGGCTTCCCTTGACTGCCCCTCCCCTCCAATGCACAGGGTTTATCGGATTTTTGAGGGGCCTGGAAACTCAGCAGAGCACGGAAGGCTCCCTAGAGATCATCCAGCCCAGCCTCTGGTAGATTTCCAAGTCCCAGTTCCTTTCAACCCCCCCCGCTTAAAGAAATCTGAAAAGCGGTGCAGATTTCTCTGGCTGTGAATCAAGTTGAAATGTTGGGAGTTTTTCCTAATATGTCGCGGAATTTGGACCCCCTTCGATGCCGACGGTTTCTCCAAGCCTTTTATAGCTCAGCTTCTTCTGCATTTTTTGGGTAATGCAGTTTTAAAACCGATTCAGGTTTTGCTGAATCACCAAGGGGTCAGAGGGTTCAAGAGCACCAGAATTGGCCTGGAGAAAGGCCAGCGGGACTGCCCTGCGGATTAGACAGGGAGTCCTCGATCTACGGCCACAATTGAGGCCGGAGGTTTTTTAAAACGGTTGTTAAGTGAATCCCATCCAATTCTACGGCCCTTTTTTTGGCCACGGTTGTTAAGCAAATCACCGCAAGATCGCACCGTCGTTAAGGGAGCTACCCCCACATGTTGGAAGCCGGCTGGGAAAGTGGCAAAGAGGGAGGCCGTTTGGACTAGTGGTTAAATCACAAGGCTAGAAACCCGGAGGTCGTGAGTTCAAGTGCCTCCTTAGCTATGAAAGGTGTCTGGTTGAGCTTGGCAGAATAACAAGAGTCGGAAGGGACCTTGGAGGTCTTCTAGTCCAACCCCCTGCTTAAGCAGGAGGCTCAACACCATTCTGGACAACGGGCTGTTTCTTCTTAAAAACATTCTTCTTTTTAAAGGAATTAATGAATAAGAAAGGAAGGAAGGAAGGAAGGAAGGAGATGGGAATGAGAAGGAAAGAAGGAAGGAGGGAGGGAGGGAAGGAAGGAAGGAGGAGAGGAAAGAAAGAAAGTATTCCTGCTCCAGCAGGAATCCCTATATAGAGAATTGGAAGGGACCTTGGAGGTCTTCTATTCCAACCCCTTGCTCAAGCAGGAGGCCATACACCATTCAGACAAAGGGCTGTTTCTTCTTAAAAACGTTTTTTTAAAAAAAGGAATGAATTAATAAGGAAGGAAGGAAAGAAGGAAGGAAGGAAGGAAAGGAAAGAAGGAAGGACAATCACAGTTGGAATGAAGGAAGGGAAGGAAGGACAGAATGACATAGTTGGAAGGAAGGAAGGAAAGGAAAGGATAATCACAGTTGGAATGAAGGAAGGAAGGAAGGAAGGACAGAATGACATAGTTGGAAGGAAGGAAGGAAAGGAAAGGATAATCACAGTTGGAATGAATGAAGGAAGGAAGGAAGGAAGGAAAGGAAGGAAGGACAGAATGACATAGTTGGAAGGAAGGAAGGAAATAAGGAAATAAAGGAAAGAAGGAAGGACAATAACAAATGAAAGGAAGGAAGGAAAGGAAAGATTGAATGTAGGACAGAATGACAGAGTTGGAATGAAGGAAGGAAGGAAAGGAAAGGATAATCACAGAGTTGGAATGAAGGAAGGAAGGAGGGAAGGACGGAATGACATAGTTGGAAGGAAGGAAGGAAGGAAAGAAGGAAAGAAGGAAGGACAATAACAGATGGAAGGAAGGAAGGAAGAAAGGAAAGATTGAATGAAGGACAGAATGACAGAGTTGGAAGGAAGGAAGGAATAGAAGGAAGGAAGGACAGAATGACAGAGTTGGAAGGGACCCTGGAGGTCTTCTAGTCCAACCCCCTGCTCCAGCAGGAATCCCTATATACCTCTGTCCGATCTCTTCTTGGAAACCTCCAGTGTTGGCTCACCTCCCCGCCCCCCCATTAAGGCTTCTCAAAGGTGGCCCCTTTTAAGAGGCGTGGGCCTCACCTCCCAGAATTCCCCACCCAGATGCTCCTGGGATTCAGGCTTAGGCAACCTTTGTGAATCCCTACGATGTTTCTCTCTCCCCCCCCCCAGGGCTGCGACAGGGACCCCCAACTGGGTGGCTTTTGAGAGAGGACCCCTCCCCAGGCCGACTCCTCGCCCAACTGACCCACAGCCCCAACGGGTAAGTCGGCCTCTTTGCGCTGTGCATTTGATTCCCTAACAAGAGATTTTTTTCTTCCTCTTTGGATGAAGAGGTTGGTGTGCATCTGTGGGCAGAGATAGTCCTCGACTTACAACCATTTCCTTAGTGACCGTTGGAAAGTGGAACAGCACTGAAAAAAGTTGCTCTTCCTCTTCTCCTCCTCCTCTTCTTCTTCTCCTCCCCCTCCTCATTCTTCTCCTCCTTCTTCTCTCCTCCTCCTCCTCCTCTTCCTCTTCTCCTCCCCCTCCTTCTCCTCCTCTTCCTCCTCCTATCTTCTTATCCTCCTCCACCTCCTCCTATCTTCTCCTTCTTTTCCTCCTCCTTCTCTTCTCCTCTTCCTCCTCCTCCTCTTCTTCTTCTCCTCCCCCTCCTCATTCTTCTCCTTCTCTTCCTCCTTCTCTTCTCCTCTTCTTCTTCTTCTTCCTCTCCTCCTCCTCCTCCTCCTCCTCTTCTTCTTCCTCTTCTCCTCCCCCTCCTCATTCTTCTCCTTCTACTCCTTCTCTTTTCCTCCTTCTGTCCTCCTCCTTCTCTTCTTCTTCTTCCTTTTCTTCTTCTCCTCTTCCCCTTCCTCCTCCTGATGTTCTCTGCTGTTGGGCCAAGGCCCAAGATCTGGAGAACATCAGGCGGTCACTCTGCGAGCCGAGTCTGGCCATATATGGCCAAATCTACGATCTCTTGCCTCTTTGCCTGCAGACCCGTTGAGTGCGTGGTTGGAAGCCAAGCAATTCTCTGCCCCCACAATCCTGGCTGCCCCAGCCTCTTCCTGCTGGGAATCTGCATTCCTTAAATTTCAGCTCCTCCATTTTTTTGGGAGAGTTTTCTGGGTTTTTTTTTTTTTTTTTTTTGAGCTTGGAGATGTTTCCGTCTCGGGCCACCCACCGGTATCTCTCGGTGGTTTCCTCGCATGTAGAGCAGGGTTTCTGAGAATTGAGCCGGAAGGGACCCTGGAGGTCTTCTAGTCCAGCCCCCTGACTTGAGCAGGAGACCCTATTCCATTTCAGACAAGAAGCTGTGTCTTCTTAAAAACCTTTTTTTTAAGGAAGGGAGGGAGGGAGGGAGGGAAGAAAGAAAGAAAGAAAGAAAGAAAGAAAGAAAGAAAGAAAGAAAGAAAGAAAGAAAGGAATAACAGAATTGGAGGGGACCTTGGCG
>NW_022473592.1:0-23997 GCF_009769535.1 Thamnophis elegans
AGGAAGGGAAAGAACGAAAGAGAGGGAGGGAGGAGGAAGTGAATGAGATATAGTTGGATGGATGGGTCAATAGATACATGGAGGGAGGGAGGGAGGGAAAGAGAGAAAATGAGAGGAAGGAAAGACACAGAAGCTTCAGAAGATTCTTTCAAACAGCACAACAATGTTTGAAAGGGCTGGAAGGGATCTTGGAGGTCATTTTCTAGTCCAACCCCTGCTCTAGTAGGGTCAGAAGGGACCTTGGAAGCCATCTAGTCCAACCTCCTGGTCCAGCTGGAGACCTTATATCCTCTGGATTATTTTGGTGCCTCTAACAGAGAGGAAAATTGCCAGAAAAGGGAAGGAGTTTACTAGGACAAGGCTGCCATGCAGAGGAGGGCAGAGACAGTCCTTGACTTATGACAATTGAGCCCAACATTTTGGTTGCTAAGCAAGTGAGATTTGCCACATTTTACGCAATCCATGACATCTCCTGGCTCTAACAGTCATGTGCAGGCTAGGGAAGAACATCTGAAGGCCTGTGTAATGTTCTAGTGTGCAGAAGTGATAGTTAAATGTGTGGCAGAAAGTGGACTCTGGGTGTGTTTTTCCAAACACAATAAGTGAAGTTGAATATCTATAGTTTTAGAAGAGCTCTGTGTCTGTGTGTTTGTGTGTGTGTGTGTGTACATACACATACAGTGTATAAAGTAGATAACATATCTTTTTGTGTGCCTATACACACACTATACCTTGTAATATGTATATACACATATGGCATATATACATAGGATTAAATTGTGTATTTTGGATGTTCATTAGTAGTAAATAAATAGACAGGGAAATTGTATCTTGTTGACGCAAGGAGAGGCCAGGCAAGGTACCTCTTGACGTGAGTGATGTCAATTTGGCTACACCCACCCAATCACATACCACCAAGCCATGCCCACCCAGTCACATGACCACCAAGCCATGCCCACCCAGTCACATGACCACCAAGCCACGCCCACCCAGTTACATGACCACCAAGCCACGCCCATAGAACCAGTAATAAAAAGATTTGAATCCCACCACTGGATAGAACCCTCTTCCAATAACTGACTCCTGTTACACACGAGTGTAAGATCCGCTCACTCTTATTCCAGAGTGTCAGACATGGAAAAAGTAAATTTAGTTACAAGAGAGGAGATTTTAACTGAATGAGAGAAAAAATATGATAAAAGGATGAGCTGTTTTAGAGCTGAGCCAGTAAAGCAGAGAAGTTCAGTCTCATCTTCATGGATCATCTGAGAGCAAAGACGGAGCAGCCATCAATCAGAGAAGCTTGAACTGGGATTCCTGCAGAGAGGAGGGGTTGTGCTAGATGGTCTCAGGGTTTCCTCTAAATTTATAAAGGTTATTATGTCACAACATATACTATATTTTTCGGAGTATAAGATTTACCGGAGTATAAGATGCACCAAGGTTTTGAAGAGGCAATTTTTTTTAAAAAAGTAGGTAGGTAGATAGAGGCAGAGAAAGAGAGAGAAATACAGTAGGTAGGTAGGGAGAGAGAGAGAGAGTAGTTAGGTAGGGAGGTAGGGAGGTAGATAAAGGGATAGAGAGAGAGAGAGAAAAATATATATATATATATATATATATATATATATATAGAAATACAGTAGGTAGGTAGGGATAGAGAGAGGGGGGGTAGGTAGGTAGAGGGTTAGAGAGAGAAATAAAAAGAGATAGAGAGAGAAATACAGTAGGGAGGGAGGGAGAGAGAGTAGGTAGGTAGGTAGATGTTTCCAGGTGTATTTATCCATGTGCTGGATAAGGAAATTGCTTACAATCTGCAGTACCTAAGACTTTGTTTCTGGTGGCACAGCACTTGATCAATGTAATTCTCATCAACTAGTTAAAGAGCTTTCTAAGAGGGGGAAATTTTTTTTTTACACTCTGCAAACCTCCTCAAAACAGCCCGCTTTTGTGAAAACGCCCCCCCCCCTTTTAAAAAAAGTCATGAATAACCTTAGGGGGGGGGCTTGCAGAGTTCTCCTGGTGGGAGAGTGGCAAAAATGAGCAAAAATGGCCTGTTTTCGCAAAAACAAGCCCGTTTTTTGTAAAAAAAAATAATGGAAGGAATAGCCTTATGGAGGCTTATAGAGTGCTGCTGGGGTTTGGGGGGCAAAAATGGTCCATTTTTTGCTCATTACTGCCCTCCCCAGCCCCCAGAAGCTACCTGAAAGCCTCTATAAGGGTATGCACGGCCATTTTGGTGAAGGGGCGGGGCTTCGGGAGGCAAAAAATGCTGTAGTCAATGTGTAAGACGCACCCAGATTTTCAGCCTCTTTTTTGAGGGAAAAAGGTGCATCTTATATTCTGAAAAATACGGTAACTGTTGTGCTGTTGTTGCTCTAGCCCCACCTAGTGGCCGGGGGCAGATAAACCTAACTATAAGTTCTGAAGCCAGATTCCATTTTCTGTCTGTCTTTGGAGAAGACGGAAGCAGCCGTTGTGACCGAGACCCCTGGTCATCCGGAGACGGCCTCCGTCCCTCACACAGAGCATCACTGGAGAGGTTCCAGCTGCTTCTTTGTTGGCTGTTAGTTAATGCTGCCTATCTCGTCTTTCTATTTGATTTCCCCTATTTGCATCTCCTCAGTTTCACCTGCCCTCTTCTCCCAATAAAGCATCCAGATCCACGCCAGGCTCCCTTTCATTGGAGGAAAATAGGGGGGCTTAGCTTAAGGTGACCAGACGTCCCACAACTTACGGGACAGTAACGCCTTTTCATAATTTTTCCCATGTCCCAGGCCGTTCTCAAAAAACCCCGCTTTATTTTGGTGCTCACTGGCTCCCTCACCCATCAGCTGCCACTAGCTCGCTCATTCCGTTCCCCCATCTATTCTATTCTACACTAAAACTCTAAGCCAGCCCAGCCTGCCACTCACTGATTGGCCTGGACTCCAGCCAATCAGTGAGCTGGCTGGGATTGAAAACTTTAAGCACGCAGCATCCCAGCCAGCTCACTGATTGGCTGGAGTCCACTTAAGCACGCCGCACGAGTCTCCATTTCATTTCGCCTTCGCCGTTTGCTTTTGCTGCTTCACTGGTGTGTAACTGGTGGGAATTGGGAGGCTTCGCTGCTTCGGGTGGGCGGCGGCGGCCTTTAGCAAGGGAAGGCCTTCCCTTGCAAAGGCCTTCCCTAGGGAGGCTGCGGCTGGCAGTAGCCACCATGGTCTGGCTTCCCCCCCCCCACCCCACCTCCTCCACTAGCCTTTGTCCCTCCACAGTAGGGCGGCTGGGGGGAGGAGACGGCCCTCCTCTTTTTCCCCCCCTTTGCGGAGTTGGGCGGGCGGGCCGTCTCCTCCCCCCAGCCACCCTACTGTGGAGGGACAAAGGCTAGTGGAGGAGGCGGGGCGGGGGGAAAGCCAGCCCACGGTGGCTACTGCCAGTCCGCGGCCTCCCTACCCTGAAAGAATATGTGGGGAGGGGAGGAATTTGCATGGGGTGGGCTGCAAGAGGGAGGGAGGGAGTCTGGATTGCTGCAAAGCAAGTTTTGGGAAGTCCTTTGCATCGGCTAGAAAAGGTCTTTACTCACTCCCTCTTCTTGCAGCATGCCCCAATGCGAAAAACGCCAAGATCGGCGCACTTGGGGCTGCTGCTGCTGCTGCGACCGTCACAGTGATTTCTGTCAAAGCAAACGTGGCCGCAGCCAAAGAGCTTGTCTGAATGGGGCTGAAGGGAGGGAACCAGGAGCCCAGCAGAGCAAGAGCGCCGCATGCCCGCCATGTACCTTTGACTGCGAACAAAGCACTTCCGCACCCGCCGACAACTCCTGCGCGCGAGAAACGAGCCGGGCTCCCCCGGGAGACACCCATCCACCCACCTCCAGGCTGGGGGGGGCTGCAGGTGGGGGAAGGGCAGTGGGGTGGAGGAGCCACCGCAAGGGCACCGCATTTACCCCTGCCGCCACCTCATCCTCTGCCGTGCTTTTGAGAAGACATGAGGGCTTTTTTTCCTGCTCCCGCCCCCTCCGCCGCCTTCCTTTTGGCTCCCGCGGCTTCATTGCTCCTCAAAAGCACTGCTGTTGGAGGAGGAGGCGGCAGCAGATTTCCGGTGGCGGCAGGGGCTTTGGGGGTTTATTTCAGCCGTAGCACAAGCGGCTAGGATTGGCTGCCTGCAAAGGACCTCCCCAGACTTGTTTTGATGAGCACAGAGCGATTGACAGTAGTTTGTGCCGGCCGCGGCCGCTCAAACTAGTGTCAGTCGCCCCCGTGTTCAGCAAAGCAAGCATCCTCATGGTCACGTGATCAAAATTTTGATGTTTGGCAACAGTTACAATTTATATTTGTAAATTGTACTTATCTTGAAATAAAAAAAAAATTACAATACTCTTCCTGGGCAGGACTTGCTAATGGAAGCAGCTTAACATAGCTGCTCCCAAGTTCCTGGTCGCGTTATCTGTTTAGATGATCGTCTATCAGACATCTGACAGGTACCTTATCCTTCAGGTAAGAAGGGAAGGAGAGAGGTCCAGCTGGACAAAGTGCCCTTTTGATCTTTGCAGCTTTTATGTCTGCGAAGAGAGGGGGGCCAGCCAACGGCAGAACCGTCTCCGTGCAGCACGAAGTAAGAATCCTCCCACTTAGAACAACTTTTGAACTATTTATTTGCTTTTAATACAAGCAGAGCTCGTATGCGAGAACTTCATTTGTTTATTTAAATCCTAGCTTCATTTTTACAAGATCTTCCTTCGTTGACTTGGCTATTTAAAAAAGCTTTTAAAATGGTGACGATGAATTTTCCGTAACAATGTTTACCTTCTTAATCTTCTTGTAAAGAACAGCTATAAAACTTCAAAGGAAGGGAGTGACTCACTTTGCCTCATAGCCGGCCAGCAGATTCTTTACTAATTAGTTTCATTTTTACAAGACACTCTTTTTATCAATCTTGCTAATATATATTTCTAATACGGAGACACTTAAAATGGCGATGAATATGCTGAGCTGTTTCGTTACAATGCTTTTTTCTGAAACCTTTTGCAAAGTCCTACGGAGTTAATAAAGGGGTGATTTAATACCTCTTTCCATAGCTGCATAGCGGGCCAGTAGAGTTTGATTAATTGCTTGAAGATAAAACTTGGAATGGCCTCAAAACTAAATCCTAATCTGAAACCCCCTCCAGCCCCCAGAAGCACATCACCAATACCTGGTACAAAGTCGCAGCCTCCACCCTCTATGCCCCTTACTGGAGACTTTCTAACGAAAGAATTTTTCTTGGAAACTTTTAACAGCTTGACTGTCAAAGTCGGAGATAACCTTAAAGATTTTAAAGAGGAGATAAAAGAGGAGATAAAAGAACTTAAGCAGGACTTGTATGATAAAATTGATGCAAGGGTTGCTAAAATTAAAGATGATATGCTGGGGCTTGTAACTGTGCTGACAGAACATGTTTCTGGAATTGAAGATAGTCTAGAGGATCTTAACGAAGCTAATACCAACTTGACATCGAAAACAGAGGTGGTGGAACAAAAAGTTGAAAATGCTGAAAAAGAAATTATTATGATACAGTACAGACAAATGGAGCTGGCATTAACAGTAAGGGGGCTGCGTGAAGATAAACAGGAGAACCTGAAACAGATTCTTTCAGAAGCTTTTGATTGTCTGGTGTGAAGACCAGGGTCTAAGTTTGACTGGCAAATCGATAAAGCTTATCACGTTAACTCTTGGGTGGCAAAGCAGAAGCAGCTTCCTCGAGATATAGTTATATATTTCACTACAAGAGAGCTAAGAAACACGATATTACAAGAGTCTTATAACACCAAGCTCCAAATTGGGGTCAGGATTTGACTGTTTTGAAAGAGATACCACCTCAAATGCTAAGAGCCAGGAGAGACTATGCTTTTTTAGTGGAAGAAATCAGAAACCGTCAGATGCAGTACAGATGGGACGCACCATTTGGTATTATATTTACATTTGACAGGCAAAGATATCGTCTCAACTCCGTATGGAAAGCACGAGATTTTTATTACAATATTTTGAAGGCTGGACACCATGCACCATCTGGACCTGGAGAAAGACCACAAGAAGGACAAGACAGACAGCAAACCACACAACTACCAGATAAGATGGACCATATCTCCCCCCTAGAAGTGCAAGGTGTCATGGAACAAAGATCTAGCCATATGATTACTAGACGAATGGAAAAACAAGCTAAAAGGCAACAACCTCAACAATTACTGGCCATTGATCAAGGAGTTACAGTAACAAGTCCAGAAGCCGTGGGAGGAGCTAGGCCAAAGGTTAAACAGGCCATGCAGGAGGCTCTAAAAAAGCTTCAGGTAACTAAAGATGACAACTAAGATTTTAACATGGAATGTCAATGGACTGAATTCTCCACAGAAGAGAAAGAAAATATTTCACTATCTTAAACAGTTTAAGAACGACATAATTTGTTTGCAAGAAACTCATATTAAATCAACTGATCAAAAATATCTGATCAACCCAAAACTTGGTCAACATTTTGTAACTTCTGCCATGGAAAAGAAAAATGGTATAGTTGTATACCTAAGAAAAGATATGAAAGTTGAATTAATTGAAGCAGACCCCGATGGAAGATACATCGCGTTAGATCTAATCCTAGATGGGAAAAAGACATTGCTTCTGGGAATTTATGCTCCTAATCAACAGCAAGATGGATTCTATAGAAATCTTCATGCTAAATTAGTAGAGTGGGATTATAGGTCTTGTATACTACTGGGTGACTGGAATGGCGTTATAGATACCAAGAGAGACAAGAAGATTTCTCGTCCAAACATCAAGATGCGAGCAAAGCTACCCAAATCCTTTTTTGATATGATGGACGACGTTGAACTGAGAGACATCTGGCGAGAAAGAAATGCAGAGGAATATGATTTTACCTTTTTTTCTGATAGGCATCAATCCTTCTCTAGGATTGATTTCATATTAACCACTAATGATTTGCTTTCTAGGGTGAAGAAGACAAAGATTGCGGCTAGGGTCCTTTCAGATCATAACCCAGTCTGGACGGAATTGGGAGGGGTGGTACAGACAAGAAGGTCTTGGAGATTGAATGAAAATTTATTTAGATATGAAAAGTATATCAATGATTGTAAAAAATTGCTAACTGAATACTTTGTTTTTAACATGAATAAGGGTGCACCTATGGAATTTGTATGGGATGCAAGCAAAGCGTATATGAGAGGAGTATTGATAAACATAAATAAATCACATAGACATAAACAAGGGGAAAACGAACAGAGTTGGAGGAGGAAATTAAGAGGAAAGAGCTGGAGTTAACAATGAATCCAGGCGACACAAAGGTCAAGGAAGCAATCACCATATTAAAATCCCAATTTGATATGTTGATCTCTGACCAGGTAGCCACCAGTTTGTTATACGCAAAACATAATTCTTTTTGTAATGCAAATAAACCTGGCAGGTGGTTAGCTTACCAGATTAGGAAAAAAAAGAAAATTCGAAATATATCTAAATTGATCTACAAAGGGAAGGAGGTGTTTCAAAAGGATGAGATTCAAAAGGCATTTTGGGAATTTTTTACAGAGTTGTATAAGGGGGATAAAATTAATTGTTTAGATATAGACAAATACTTAGATAAAGAAAAAATACCCTTAGTTAAAGAAGAACACAGGCAAAAATTGAATCAACCAATAACCTCGGGGGAAATCTTACAGGTAATTAAACAGTTGAAGTCATGGAAGGCACCAGGCACAGATGGCTTGACAGCAGCTTACTATAAAAACTTACAGTTGGAAATGGTAGAACTTCTTAGAGAATTATTTAATAAAATTCAAATGGAAGGTAAGGTATCTCCTTCATGGAAGACAGCCTTTATATCTTTGATACCCAAGAAGGTCAAGATACTACTCTACCAAAAAACTACAGACCTATTTCATTACTTAATGTAGACTACAAAATTTTTAGTAAAATATTAGCAAATAGGTTAATGCTGGTTATCCAACAATTGATACACGTTGATCAAACAGGTTTTATACAAGGGAGACAGATGAATCCTTTCAAATTAGAAAGGGTACAAGAAAGGACTGTCCTTTGTCCCCACTATTGTTTATTATAACTTTGGAAGTATTATTGAATAAAATACAGGGCTTGGAGGGCCTAAAAGGAATTAAGGTTAGGACGCAAGAATACAGAGTGCAGGCTTTTGCGGATGATTTGATCATTATATTGGAACAACCGCAGGAATCCAGTATGGCTTTAATGAATACGATTAATCAATATGGTCAAGTGTCTGGTTTTAAAATAAACTTAGGGAAAATGAAAATATTAGCCATAAATATGAATACTAAACAAAAGGAGGAGTTAGGAGGAATGTTAGGATGTTAGGTAGTCAAAAAGGTTAAATCTCTTGGAGTTAATATTTCAATCTCAAATGGGAAATTATACAAGTATAATTATGAACCACTCTGGCATAGTATACAGATAGAGATGAAAAAATGGGAGAAGTTACACTTATCTTTGCTGGGAAGAATCGCGGCAGTGAAAATGAATATCTTACCAAAATTTTTATTTCTTTTCCAAATGTTACCTATACTTAAAAAAGATGTGAAGCTTTTAGAATGGCAGAAGGGTATCAATAAATTTGTATGGGCAGGAAAGAAGCTGAGAGTAAAGCTGAAAATAATGCAAGATGTATGCGAGAGGGGAGGCTTGAAACTACCTAATTTAAAACTATACTATGATGCAGTGGTGTTGTCCGTAATTAGTGATTGGATTAATTTAACTAATGATACGATACTGAACTTTGAGGGATATGATCTGGTATATGGTTGGCATGCTTACTTGTTATTTAACAAAAAACTGGACAAAAACTTTAAAAGTCATATTTTAAGAAATGCTTTATTGCAGGTTTGGAAAAAATATCAACATAAATTAAATGATAAGATACCTATGTGGGCAATTCCTAGACATGCAATTGAAAATATAATATAGCATAAAAACAGGATAGAATTACTTATAGACAGCTTCTTATTTTGGAAGGAGGGGCACTACAATTAAAATCCTTAGAGGTATTAAAAGAGGAGAAGGCAGTTCAAACATGGTTCCAGTATGGGCAATTACAGGCCAGGTGAAAAATAGATTAAAAAATTGGTTTTGTCCAAATTGAGGACAACTTATTTAAACAAATTAGAGATCAAAGTTTAAAGAGGATATATAATGTGTTAATACAGATGGATTCGGAAACAGAGTTAGTTAAAGATTGTATGGTAAAGTGGGCTCAAAATATTGAAGAACCAATAATGTTAGATACATGGGAAAAAATTTGGGTAAGAAATGTGAAATTTACACAAGCTCAAAACCTGAGAGAAAATTTTTACAAGATGTTCTATAGATGGCATTTAGATCCTAAAAAGCTGGCTTCTATGTATCCGAATTTACAACCCAAATGTTGGAGATGTGGTTCTCTCGATGCTACCTATTTCCATATATGGTGGACTTGCCAAAAGGTTAAGGCATTTTGGATAAAAATATGGTGGATTATGCAAAATATCTTTAAAAGAAGGATAAAGTTTACTCCTCAGTTATTTTTGTTAGGTATAAGTACTGACTTTACAGCGGTAGAGACTAACTTGATTCTGCACTTAATAATGGCAGCAAGACTGTTGGTGGCGCAATACTGGAAGAAGGAAGACTTGTGTACAATTCAAGAATGGACATTGAAAGTTATAAACTTAGCCGAGATGGCTAAAATATCGGCATTTCTTAAAGATCACTCAAATGAGAGATATAAACGAGACTGGAAAAAATGGATTGACTATATACAAAATAAATACGGGACCAAGAAATTCCAGTTAGCCTATGCTTAAGATCAGGAATGATTTAAATTGTTTAAAGTTAGCTTAGCGAGAAGAAGCTAAGATCAATGTAGAGACGTTATTATTTTTTAATTTCTTTTTCTTCAATAGATTTTAGACTGTGTTCGTTAAAAATCTATACCGTGTACGGGTTCTGGGAAGTCGGGGAGGAAGGAGGTGGGGGGTGGGGGGGAGGGTGGGGGGAGGGAGGGATATATATTAGGTTAGACACGATGTGTTAGATCTCAATGTAATGTGACTCCACATGTATACTGTTTTTCTTTAATTTCTCTTTTAAAATAGGATAAGCCAAGTACATTAACATACAGTGGAAATACACCAAGGGGAGAAGGAGCAGGAAAGAAGAAGGATGGGTAGAGAGGGATGGGAGAGAGGGGGGGGGGAAGATGAAAAGGAAGGGGGGAGTGGATCTGGAGAGAGGAGTGGTAGAGGGGGAGGGGAAGTAGGGTAGAGGGGGATGATGGAGGGAAGACAGAAAGTTGGAGGGTAGTGGAAGGAAGAAGTGTATGGGGAATGGAAGAGGTATATTGGGCTTTTATTTTCTGGGGTATTGTTGACAAGAGGAATGGATGCAATTATTGTTTAATACTGTATGGTGTATACATGTGAGTGTATGAAAATGAAAATAAAATATACTAAAAAAAATTACGATACTATTTTTGCATTGTATGAAAATTTTTGTTGCTCCGTAAAAATGTTTTAATCAAGCCCCCTCCCCCCCCCCCGGTCAAAGGTGTCCCTCTTTACCAATCTAAAAATCTGGTCACCTTAACTTAGCTGCCTGTCCAGCTGCACACAGACCCACGTGCAATGGGGACGGAAGAAAGGTGGAATTCCACCAGGCTAATCACAAACCCACAAATACGGGAATTTATTTTGAAAAGAATACAGCATTTTCCAATTAGCAGTGCTAAATATAAAAATGCCATGGTATCTACTCTTTGCAAACCATTAATTCCCTGAGTAATTAAATTGGCCAGATCTGTTGAGATGGTTCCCCTCCTTCTCCTCTGGATCCCTTCTCCAAAGGATCTAAGATTAATGGTTCCATATCGGGACCCCCTTACCTGCCATGGCTGCAGCCTTTGAGACCCCAAGATCTTTTCTCCCTCCTTCCTTCCCCTCCTCGATCTGGAGGAATATGCAGCATTCAGGGCCTGGGCCAGAGTCTTTGCGAAACTGTAATGGTTGTAGTCATTTGGGACCCTTAACCTGTCCCATTTCCCCTGGGTCTCCAGTGGGGCTTTTTGGGTGCATCTTCTGCGGCCTTTGACAGAAAAGATGTTCTTTAAAAGAGAACAATGAAAATAATGATCTTGAAACTTTTCTTCCACAAAGAAAAAGGGTTTAAAGGCAGAATCTTTTGGCCTTTCTTTTACCAGAAAACCAAAGTTCCAAATACTATGGATGTATTTGAGAAGTCTGCGCTTGTTTATTTTGTACCCTATTAAACTTGTGAGGATCCAGACTTTCCCCTCAATGGATCCTGGCAGACGCATAAAAGTTAAATGGAAAGGAAGAATTCTCTCCCAAAGGGAATCAACTTCCATGAAGTGAACAAAGACGTTGACTTGTCTCCACTTAGAGAGGGAATCCCTGAGGGCTGCTGTATGTCCAGTTGTTGAGAACAGTTGTGATATAACCACACACATTCCATTCCTGACAAGCACAGGAGTAAAAGTCCTCATGAAATTCTCTCCCTTTTCTATGTCTGAAGCAAAGAGGCCAATCAGGGTCCATCTGAAGTGGAGGAGCAGCTGGACAATTGCTGGGTACTGGAATCCTTCTTTGGGGAGAATGTGGTGGAAAAAGGGGAATCGACTTTTATCACTCATAGCCACTGAAGCTGATAAATGACTGATCTGAAAAAGGAATTGAAAGGATTAGAGCCATGATGGGGAACCTGTGGCATGCAGAGTGTATTCTCCTGGCACGCCAGCCACCCCAGCCCAGCTCCACTAGCATACACATGCAGGCGCACCTCTTGCTGGCCAGCTGGTTTTCGGTCCTTTGTGGGGGGCCAGGGCGGGGGATGCGTGAGTATGTAGTGAGAGTGTGTGTGTGTGTGTGTGTGTGTTTCTGTCTGTCTGTCTGTGTGTGTGTGTGTGTGTGCTCACATTGCGCTGGAAACTCCGGTGGGCTGGAATGAATGGTCTGGGCCTCCAGTGCTTTCTCGCTCAGTAGGAGGCTTCCTTCAGCCTTAAAACAGTTGCAGGGGTTTTATTTTTTATTTTTTGCTTTGAGATTGGTGCAGGAGGCTTCCCAGGGCCAAAATGGGGTGCAGAAAGTGCAGGGTTTCCCCCCCCCCATTTTGGCCCTGAAAAGCCTCTTGCACCAACCTCGAAGCAAAGAAAAAACCCTGCAACTGTTTGAAGGCTGAAGGAAGCTTCCAACTGAGAAGGAAGCACTGGGGGGGAGGGGGGAGGCCATCCACACTCACTTCCAGCCCACCAGAGTTTTCTGCCCCAGTGCAGAAATGAGAGCCTGTCCTGTGGAGCCCACTGCTGCTTGGGCGAGAAGGACAACGACATGGAGAAGAAGAGGAGGAGGAGAATGGCGAGGATTTGCAGGAGCCGGCAGGGAGCAGGTCAGATGGGGCTGGCTGGCTGGGGAGGGGGCAATCATGGTGCTTAGCCTCCATCAGCCTCCATGCCTAAGGTGACCAGATTTTCAGATTGGTAAAGAGGGACACCTTTGACTCGGGGGGGGGAGGGGTTGATACGGAGCAACAAAAATTTTCATACAACACAAAAATAGTATTGTAATGTTTTTTTTATTTCAACATAACTACAATTTACAAATATAAATTGTAACTGTTGCCAAACATCAAAATTTTGATCGCGTGACCATGAGGATGCTGCAACAGTCGCTAAGTGTGAAAATGGTCGCTAAGTGTGAAAAATGGTCGTCACTTTTTTCAATGCCATTGTAACTTTGGTCACTATACCACCTTTCTTGCCACAGTTCTTAAGTGAATCTTAAGTGAAGATGTTGTATCTTAAGTGAATCTTAAGTCTTAAGTGAAGATGTTATACGTAGAACCTCTGGTCACGAACGCTTCTGACCAAAATATTCACATTCTCCCCACTGCTGATTTCCCCTTCTGCACCATTTTTTTTGTAAGCGCCAAATTTCCAAAATTAGGTTTGATTCATGACCAAATCAGTTTGCGACCAAAGTTATGGAATGAATTATGGTTGTGACCAGAGGTTCTACTGTATTCATGCCTTTACATACTCTATATCACCTCAAAATGTTGCACAGCCTTCATAAGTTTCTAATACAGATAAAATTAAATACAACATCAAAACCATAAAAAAGTAAAATTAACCTGGCTGGAAAATCCTACGCCTGTCTTGCTATTATTACTGACATACTTGCTGCAGTATTTGATGGCTAAAAGGAAAAAAATATTGTTAAAGTGTGTATTATGTTCACACCCATGTCTTGCCTGCTGCGTTGATTTTAAATTCATTAAAAGAGCTTATTTTACATCAAATCCCTCTCATATTATTCTCCTATGTTCAATAAACCCTAAGAGACAGCATAGTATACATGGAATTCCTGTAACTGTATATTTAGTAAATTGTGGAGCTGAGTTTATCCAATTAACTCAGTTTTTGGACTTGAATAATCACATACAATAAAGGAAATAAAACTATTTAGGTTGGCTATTTGTGATTAAGGGTGTCATGCAGAAACAATTATAGTTTTGATCAGGAAAATACCCTAAAAAAAACCTTTTGTTCTTTCAGGTTTTTTTAAAATGATTTTTCCATGGCACATCATAGTGTTACACATATTGTTTTGAATAAAAAAACAGTAGCTGCACATTTTTAAAAACCTACATTATTTTAAAATGCATTAAAAAATAAAAGAAAAAAAAACCAGCACACTTACCAGAAAGTTTCTTTTCCCACCATTTTGGAGAGTCCTCCAACCTCCGTGACCCTCCCCTCCGGAAAATCCAGGAAGTAACACTGGCGACCCTTCTAGCCATTTCCTGCAGCTCTATGGTACTAGATCATTTTTTTCTTATAAAATAAGGTAAACGGTGCGGCGTGGGGGAGGTCCGTTTTGTTGCTTTAACGTTTTAATATCTTCAGTGAAAGTACTGAGACAGAGAGAGGGAATTTAGACAGGGTGTCTTTTGTCTTGCCCCGGTTAGGATTTCTTAAGCAAATCCACTGGGCTTTCAACATGAAGCCAGAAAAAAATCGGGACTTTTTTAAAAGGCGGAGGGACGTGGGAAAAATGGTTAAAAATCGTGCTTGTCACGCTGAAATTGGTACGTCTGGTCACCCTATCCATGCCCCAACTGTGCAGGGGATGAAATGAGAGGCCCTGCTTGAATGGGGATGAAAGTACACACACAGCCTGCCTCCCTGCTCAGCTGTCGCCCACAACATTGGCAATAGTTTGGGTGCCCTGGCTGAAGCACGCTTTCTCTGACACACACACACACACACACAAACACACACACACACACACACAGAGAGACAACCACACTTGGATTGCTCTCTTACCCTCCCTTCTCAGCTGTCGCCCACACCATTGGCAGCAGTTTGGTGCCTTGGATGAAGTATGCTTTGTCTGCCAAACACACTTAGATTGACCTATTTGCATGCAAGCCAGGTCCTTGAGACAAAGAAGCCTCATTAAGTAGCTAAGTGGAAAGTAGTTGGAGGGGGGGAGGAGCAAGAGACCTGCAGGTAACCACTTCCCGCCTCCCTCTGAGAATGAAAGTTTCTGGGTCCCTGACTCTGCAAAAGAGGAATCGGTGCCTGAATCTGCACAATATTATAGCACCCAGGAGCGTCTATTCTGGGCACAAAAAGCATTTCCCAGCCAACTCTCCTCTCCCTTCTTCAAAGGCAAAGAAGCAGAGAAACAAGAGAGGAGAAAGAGGTTTGCAAAGTAAGTGAGTCCCTGTTGCAGGAAGGGAGGGAGAAGCAGGAGATATCTTAGTGGGTTGGGGAGGCCTTGAGGGTCTGTTCTATCACTAGGACCCCCATGGCTTTCCCCACCCTGAGATACCTCATGGGCACATTGGTATTCTTGAACTGTGACCTCTTAGGAAAGTATCCCCTCCTTGTGGGTTGCAAAAAGCTATTTCCAGTGGGGGAAACAGGACAAAGCAAGTAGGGGAAAATAGTTTTCTTTGCTATATTTCCAGTCAGAATGAGACCATGGCAGGGTCCCTACGGAAGAGCTCTTTGAAGGATCATCATGAATTAATAGAAAAGCAACTAACTTAGTTCTGTTCTTAAATGTTAAAGCTATTGCACATAAAAAACAGAGGAGCTCTGATCAACTACCAGAGCCATCATTTTGACACTTTTGCTGTACAGTCGTCTGTCCCCATGAAATGCAAGCATGGAATAAACTGAGCCTGGTTTGTCCTCAGTCTTTTCAGTGGCCACAAACTACTAGCAAAAGTGCCATTTGATCACAAGGCAAGGAATGTTTCCCCCTTTGCATTGGAGCATCCAAGAAGGGACAGGAAAGAGAAAGAAAAAGAAGGAAAGAGGGGAAGGAAGAATGAAGAGGGGAGCTAACAGAAGGGAAGGAAGGAGATTATAATGAAGAGCCGAGGTGGCGCAGTGGTTAGAGTGCAGGCCACTTCAGCTGACTGTTAGCTGCAGTTCGGCAGTTCAAATCTCACCGGCTCAAGGTTGACTCAGGCTTCCATCCTTCCGAGGTGGGTGAAATGAGGACCCAGACTCTGGGGGCAATATGCTGACTCTGTAAACCGCTTAGAGAGGGCTGAAAGCCCTATGAAGCGGTATATAAGTCTAACTGCTATTGCTAATGAGAGAGAGTGAAGTTGTGAGGTAAATCCTGCCTTAGCACTTGATCTCCAGCAGCTCTGCTGCCTTTTACCATCCTCTTGTCCCCTCCTCCTGACCTCTCCTGGTGGTCTCCCATCCTATCATTGAGGATGCTTTGGTTACAAAGCAAGGTCTCATAAGGAGAGAGAGTGGGCCTCCCTCTGACCCACATACTTTGCCCTCCTGCACACACCATTGGCAACCAAGGAGAGTGAGCACAGCAGCAGTGGGAGCATGCCTACCATGACCTCCAAAGTCAACCACAACGGGGCCCTGATTGAAATTGTGTTTGACACCCCTGGACTAACAGATGACCTGAGTGCTGCATGTGTTGCTCTCAAACTTCCAAAGTCTGAGTCAAGGTTAGAAAAATTATCAGTGTGCATTCAACAGCAAAGGTCACATTAATCAAAAGCACGCCAAATGCAAACGTTTACCTTTCAATAAAAAGGTGTTTGTTTCATTGAAAGTGCTGTTATTGTAGGGTTTTATTTCAGAGAAAAGACATTAATCACCTATGAGTTATTTTTCTAAACTAAAACCTCATTATTCAGGTTAAATTTTTCTGTTGGCAATCCAACATAAACAAGTGGGTTTTGGGTTGCGGTTTGGGTGTTGGGTCTCTAAAAGGTTTGCCATCACTGGATTAGAACATACACAGAGTGTAACCTAATTCAGCTTTTGTTAAATTGCTGGTGAGAGACACTCCATTGCAACCTAAGGTGCCAACAGCATGGATAAAACTTCTAGGCCAGCGATGGCAAACCTTTTTTGGCTCACGTACCATAAGCAGGGGAGCACAGGGGGGTCGTGCCCGGGCGTGCTGCACCCATAATGCAATGTGTGGCACCCCCACCCCCCCCCCCAACGTGCATGAGTGCATAACAGGCATGACCACCCTTTTTTGCATACTTTTTTCACACTCCCCAGGCGCCAGAGGTTTTATAGGAGACTGGGGAGGGCAAAAATGGCCACTTTGCTCGTAGGGTAATTTTTAGTCCTCCTGAGCCTTCAAGGAAGCCCCCTGAAGGTCCCTGAAGGCTTCAGAGGGTTTAAATCTGCCCTACGAGGAAACCGGAAGTCTGTTTCCAAGCTTCCGGTTTGCCCGTAGGGCCATTTTTGGGGGGGGGGGGTTGCACTCTTGTGGCTTCAGGGAAGCTCCTGAACCCTTCAGAGAGCCTTGGGGGGCGGGGAGGGGGGAAGACACTGTTTTCGCCCTCCTCAGGCTCCTATAAAGCCTCTGGAGCTTTTTGGCGTGTGCCTGTTTTTTTCTCTCTGCCTGCTCTGTTAAGGTGGGAGACCAAACGGTCATCCAGTCTTTTGCTTTCTGCAAAAATAAAAGCTGATAATCCGTAGCCTCATCTTCAGAGTTTCACTGGACTTATCAGATTCTGAGCTGCATTCAAAAACCTTCCACAATGAAGAATGCTGTGTTATATTTGGGGTCAGATCAAGTCCACAATATTAGATTTTAATAAACCCAACCTTGTTCTCATGAAAGCAAAAGAATTATTTGTTAATTAGACATTGTTTAAAATATTAAAGACAGAATATTAGCAAGATTGTATAATAAAAGTGGAAAATAATAAACAAATTTAAAAAACTATAAACAATGTAAATCATATTACTGTATCTCACCCCTACAACTTATTGCAATTAGATCAACATGTGCAAATGCCAACTGAAGTATTCTATTCCAATAAACGGCCTACTATAATTTTGAGGGTTCCTGCATATTTTAATGCTTCTATGGCCCAGATTCTTTGTGGAGGAATCTTTTTAGCTTCTTCTCCAATTGTACAAGAAACAGGGAGACGTCAGTTCCTAATACAGTTTGTCAGTTGTACAATACAAGATTGGTCTTTAATTGAAGTTTTCTCTGTTCTAACAGCCACAATTTTCTGAGTCTGTCAGTTTCCATAGATTAAATTTTACGCCAATACCCATATTTTCTGATTTTAGACAAAGCAGAAATTGTGTAAATTCCCAAATCAGCTCTAAGGGGCAGCAGCTGGAGTCCTTTTGTCCACCCCAAGATACTCCTCAGCGGCTGTGATTCGGTTGGTTCGGCTAGTGGTTTCCCTCTGAAGCCCCAAACATCAGATTAATGTAAGAACATGGGGGAAACCTTGGCCTCACTTACTTCAATAATTGGGGCTGAGGAAGCTGGAGAGCTATGAGGTTTTCTTTTAAGCACCACTTTCACTCCTGTCTTTGATCTAACTGAGCTCCTTTGATGATGAGGGAGCCAAGATTCAGTCTCAGAGAAAACTACCCCAGGCAAGGAAAGGTCTTACTTGCTCTATTGGCTGACCATCTATGGCTAGGATGTCATTTCCCAAAGACCATAACTTTTGAGCTTGATTTATTAAATATCAGATAATTATTATGACAAAAGAACCCAAGTCTTCCTCACAGGGTATATAAACCAATGTGTAAGTATGATAATATCACAGTGTAAATCAGCATGTTCCAATAGATATTTAGCATGCTAAACATATGTACCTATAACAAAACTTATAACAAAATAAAAGGGTTGGAAGGGAACTTTGAGGTCTTCTAGTCCAACCCTCTGCTCATGAAGGAGACCCTATTCCAGGGATCCTCAAACTAAGGCCTGCAGGCCGGATAAATCCCACTGAAGCCATTAATCCGACCCACGTGGGACCATGAGGCTGCCCCACCCAAATCACCTCGGCCAGCCGCCGGCTGAGCTCATGCCTTACCTTCGCAAACCCCACGTACTGAAACTGCAAAATTAAGAAAAAAGCATTTGGCCGGCAGAGTGTTTCTGGGGGCCCAGGATGCACGGAGGCCTCAGGAGGGGAAATGGTGCCCACTGCCTCAGCTTCTTAGTTCGAGCTAAATGGAACGCAAAGCCATGTTGCCTGGCATGCGCCGCCTTGCCTGTTGTTCTTCTGGGTTTCTGGTGCACATGTGTGGACAATGATCAGCTGGCATTTGCATGCATTGCAGTGCCAGAAACTGGAAGAGGTGGTATTCCGGTTTCCACAAGCGCATGCGCACCAGCCAACTGATCATTGCACGCGTGCATGCCAGAAACCGGAAGAGGAGCTGCCTGGTGCGCATGCACACTGGGCAACTCCTCTTCCAGATCACATCCCTGAGAAGATCACTTGGTGCTGAAAAGGTTCTCCATCCATGCACTATTCCAAGGGTGGTTTTTCCATGACATTATAAAGCGGTACCAATACTTCACGTGATTTGGATTCTCTCCTTCTGTTGATGCAGCCTAGGATTGCAATGGCATTTTTTGGCTGCTGCCACACATTGTTGGCTCACATTTGAGAGATTGTCCACTAAGATTCCAAGATCCCTCTCACAGTTCCTGCTATTGAGCCAGGTTTCAACTAATCTGGACCTGTACATTTGTTTTTTCTAGCCTCAGTGTAAGACTTTACTTTTCTCTACATTGGATTTCATTTTCTTAGATAGGCACAGGGTTCAAGTCTACCTAGATCCATCTGGATCTTGAGCCTATCTTCTGGGGTGTTGGCTGTTCCTGCCAGTTTAGTGTCATCTGTAAACGTGATGAGTTCCCCATCTATCCCTCATCCAAACCATTCATGAAGATGTTGAAGAGTACAGGGCCTAAAATGGAACCTTGAGGTCCCTCACTGCTTGTTTCCCTCCATGCAGATGTAGTTCCATTGAGGACCACAGGCTGAGTCCATCTGGGGGTGATGCTGTCTATCCCATGTATTTTTAGCTTACCAAGAGGTAGATGGTGGTTCTTTGTCAAAACCTTTCTAAAATTCAAGTACTGTATACTATGTGAATTACATTTTGTTGGTCCACTAAATCAGCCATTTTTGTCAAAGAATGAAACAACATTTATTTATCATCTGTGTTTGGATCCTTCATTTATTGAAGTAAGTAAATATGCATCCTTCCCTTCCTCCTTGGTAAGTATCAATCCTTCTTCTCATGGCTCCAGTGAGCCCAAATCTCCCTCTTAAAAAAGGACCTGGAGAAAGAGCTTGGATCAGGGCCAACAGGCTGAGCTCCATTTTGAGGGTAAACAATTTCCTACATAATATTTCTCTATTAATTATGACAAATACACTAACATCTAGAAAGCCAGCAAACCGTGTTTTACTTTGTTGATATAGATGAGATATTTCAGGACAAATTTGTTACCAATATTAGATTATTAACATGCAATATTTATTATAAAATCTATATAGCTATTCACTACCTAAAACCTTCTGGTTCTTCTGCAAGGAATGCATTTTTCTCAAGTTTAATTAAGAGGATCATGGCATACATGACTGCATCTATTGCTCACCCACCACTACCCACCACTCACTTTACCAGATGGAGAAAAACACACACAAACCTGTGGGATTTTGTAGATGCCTCCTAATGTTGATGCCTGGATGGAGATGCTCCTTCTAGCTCCATCAAGAAGTGCCAGAAGGTTCTCCTTCCTTCCACAGCCGTAGTTGGGGACATTGGCTTCTCCAGTGGAGAGAATGTCCAGCAGGGCATCTGAAGTGCGGAAAGTGCTCCTATAGTTGTTTTGGATGTTGTAGCCCAGTGTGAGATTGTGCAGCAGTTGGGAATTCTTCTTGAGAAGTTGAATGTTGAAAATGAATAGTAAGCCAATAAAGAAAGAAGAAGATTGCCTATTGAAAAAAAATGTTATTATAATCAACAGCAACAACAAATACTGTTTTTAATATATAATCCTCCAGAAGCCTACTGAGCCTTAAGCCAACATTGATGAAAAACCAATGATCAGTTACACAAACATGGGAATTGTTTGATGTTCGACAACTACAACTGATTCCACCACTACTTTAAATAAAATTCATGATTCAAGCAATAAATTAAGGATTGAACTGAGAGAGAAAAATAATCTGCAGCCCTTTCAGCTTTTTTCAGACCCCTTTTTGAGTCCCTTTCACAAAATCAGACAAGAGAGAGAAGCCAAGGAAATCAAAATCATTCAGGAAATTAGACATATCCCCCAATATAGAGAATAAATGAAAAATAAAAAACAGAAAAGAGGGAGAGTGTTAGAATGGAGGGAGAGCATTCTATTCACCCCGAATGACTTACAAAGCACGGAAAACAAACTGAACAGAAGGAGCCACATTGAAAAGCAACTTTGTATGCGATGTTTCTGCTCCACTGTTGACTATACCAATGAGATGGTCTCCTGGGCTGTAAAAGCTCTGTGGTCGTTTTCCATCCTGGTGCTCCGAACTCAGTGGGCATTTTATTCTCAGCTTCCCAGAAACTGGATGGGATAAAAGCAGCATCAGAAGCAGAAGCAGGAGGTCCATCATTCATGGGGTGAATCAATCAATCCCCTTCCTGTTTCTTAAGAAGAATGAGAAGAATTCAAAGGACTCTCACAAGGTGGAATATGATCCAGTGTCTTTCCTGATTCAAACACAAAGAAACACTCATTTCACCTAGAAAGGAGAGAGACATACTTTAAAGAGCACAAACCCTGCCTGTCCCCAAACTCCCTATTTCTCTGCCCAAAGTCTCCCCTGGAGGATTTGGCCAAAGAGCAGAGCTGAAACTTTTATCATAATCCTCCCTCTCAGGAGGGATCCCTGGATAATTCAATCAGTTCTTGGACTCAAAGGTTGTTGGGAAATTCTCTGGAGGGAAATGAAAGGGAAATAATCCCCATGTGATTCATAATAAAGGGGCAGAGATTGAATTAAATTGGTCATCTAGAATTGAGAGGTTTGGGGTCTCCATGCTTGAAACTGACTCCAGAGGGAATACACGGTGCCTGTGGCTGAAGAAACAAATAAATCTGATATTTGTTAAATAAAGACAAAACTCCAGGGAACAGTTAATGCCAGAGCATGTCACAGATCTGAAATAGCTGCAAGCTGAATTGGAACCAAAGTTTATTTTATTTTGAAAGCTAATTCTCAAGGGCATCACACAAAAGGGCTTATGCAATAGTGCAGCCAATCTGGTGAACAAAATCAACTTTAGTGAAAAAGTAGTTGCCAAAATTTTGCAGAGTTAAAATAAATCACACACAGACACGCACAAACACAGAGAGAGAGAGGGAGAGAGAGAGAGAGAGAGAGAGAATATCAAAGTGAAAAGAGATGGAAAAATCAAGACAGCCTCTCTCACTCCATGCAGGGAGGGGAGTGAGGGAAGGAGGGAAGGGAAGCTCAGGACCCTCGTGTTGCAGATGGAAAGGTGATGTGCAACCCCCCACCCGCACCCCCAGGTTCTATCTTCTGAGTCCTGGAAACAGAGGGGAGACCATATTCCATATTCCACTGCCACCTGTTTCCATTCATGGACCACCCAGGGGAAAGCAAAGCCCAGACCCCAAGAGAAGGCCCAGGGGCAGCCCCCACGCCCCATTCCCGTGAAGAGATTGTGGGATTCATTGTCTACAGGTGAAACTCAAAAAATTAGAATGTGTTTTTTTAATACATTTTTTTTTAATTTTTTTGTTACATAGACAACACATGCCCACAACAGTGGGGAAAAAAAGATCAAAAGACAAAAAAGACAAAAAACAAAAATCAAGGCAGAGAAAAAAACAAAACAAAACAAACACAACAAGTATATGTTATAAAAAAGTATATCAGCTGGTTACAACATCAGGGAAGAAGGCGGGGCTTAGTAGTGAGAAGACGGATTTTCAGGCTATTCCTGAAATTCCTTTATTCCGAAGCACTTGGACGGTCCCTTTTTGAGCCCAAGCAGTCCCGGAGAGACAGTGAAAGGTAGGAGGAGATCCAGTGATCCCAGAGACGTTCGCAAAGTCCCTGGGGGCTTGGAATTTAACCTCCTTTGCCAGTGACTTCTGGATTAGCCGTTGGCTAACCAAAACTCCAGATAGTTCCAAAGAATGGCGAAAGTATTTTCCAGCTGGTAAGGTGATTTTATTACTCAGAGAAAGACAGTCCGCATAAAGATTTAAGCTAATCGAAACCAAAGAACAGAAGAATCTAGCGGAGATTTCGATCTCTTTACTGGTTTATGGACGGTGGTTATCCTATTTTTAAAATGTTTTAAATGCTATTTACATGGACAAAGGAAAGATTACTCCATCTCCTCTGATCCTCTGTAAGTGGGCTGTAAACCAATTCACTATAATTTGGCTCCTTACAACTTGACACTTTTACTGCTTGGCTGGATTGGTCTAAGATCAGATAAGATTGTACAGCTCCAAGCTTGTTTTTACTTGCAAATACCTTAGAGTTTCCAAAGGAAAAATACTAACTGCGTACAAATATGGCGTCGATTCAAGTCTCTATTCAAATGATTTTTTCTGCACTACAAAAATTATGTGCCATATATGATAGATTTGAGAGAAAACTGGATTATCTGCTGTTTCTAGCAACAAAATATGAAGAAAAAAATGAGAATGTTGAATGTTTGAATGTTCTTGAAATACAAATGAAGGATGTCAGAGATGAAGATTTTCAACTTGCTGATATTCCGGGCAACTGGCTTACCTCTGAGGGAGAAAAAGATGGAATGTCTGAAGGGGGGGCAGCCACACAGAAGATTTACTTCGAAAGACAGAGCATAGGAGGAGTGAGAAGCATTAAAGAATTTATACTTTATGAAATATCATCTGCAAAACTTTTGATACCACCACTGAGAATTAAAGACAAGTTGAAAAAGGAAACAAACGGAGGACGGCAGCATTATATGAGAGGCACCATAAGCAAAAAGGTGCAAAGATTTTTTTTGTATGGACTTGCTCATAAAGACGTTTGGAGAACTTGATCCATGAATGGCAACAGGATTAAGGAGGTTTTGTTACTGGAGAGACACAGGCTGATAGATGGAAGAATACAATTCAAAACTAGCTAAACCTAATTAAATTCATTTGCAATAGATATAGTTGAATAATAATTGATAATGATAGTAATGTATATAATGTGGAGTTGATATGATAAATAATAATTGGATATGAGAAGGGAAGGTTAGAAATATTTTTGGACCATATATAAAGGTTATTAATCACAATAATTATTACTAAAAATAATTATTTAATAAACTAAAAAATAAAATAAAACTATATACAGTTAAATCTTAACTAATATGGGGAAAATGCTATGATATACGATATAATTACATAAAGAAAGGAGAATGATAATAAACTATATACATGGAGGATGGAATTTTTGGTATTAAATATTATGGATGTTTAGTTAAAACAGGATATGAAGATTTGATGTTAATGGAAGATTTTATAAACAAGTAAATGAAATGCTAGCATGTGGTTATGGATTAAATCTTGGCATAGTTAAGGATGAAGGATGTTTTAAACAACTGTAATCAACTAAAAGTGGAGGT
>NW_022473592.1:24497-52858 GCF_009769535.1 Thamnophis elegans
CAAAATTTTGGCAACTACTTTTTCACTAAAGTTGATTTTGTTCACCAGATTGGCTGCACTATTGCATAAGCCCTTTTGTGTGATGCCCTTGAGAATTAGCTTTCAAAATAAAATAAACTTTGGTTCCAATTCAGCTTGCAGCTATTTCAGATCTGTGACATGCTCTGGCATTAACTGTTCCCTGGAGTTTTGTCTTTATTTAACAAATATCAGATTTATTTGTTTCTTCAGCCACAGGCACCGTGTATTCCCTCTGGAGTCAGTTTCAAGCATGGAGACCCCAAACCTCTCAATTCTAGATGACCAATTTAATTCAATCTCTGCCCCTTTATTATGAATCACATGGGGATTATTTCCCTTTCATTTCCCTCCAGAGAATTTCCCAACAACCTTTGAGTCCAAGAACTGATTGAATTATCCAGGGATCCCTCCTGAGAGGGAGGATTATGATAAAAGTTTCAGCTCTGCTCTTTGGCCAAATCCTCCAGGGAGACTTTGGGCAGAGAAATAGGGAGTTTGGGGACAGGCAGGGTTTGTGCTCTTTAAAGTATGTCTCTCTCCTTTCTAGGTGAAATGAGTGTTTCTTTGTGTTTGAATCAGGAAAGACACTGGATCATATTCCACCTTGTGAGAGTCCTTTGAATTCTTCTCATTCTTCTTAAGAAACAGGAAGGGGATTGATTGATTCACCCCATGAATGATGGACCTCCTGCTTCTGCTTCTGATGCTGCTTTTATCCCATCCAGTTTCTGGGAAGCTGAGAATAAAATGCCCACTGAGTTCGGAGCACCAGGATGGAAAACGACCACAGAGCTTTTACAGCCCAGGAGACCATCTCATTGGTATCATCACCAGTGGAGCAGAAACATCGCATACAAAGTTGCTTTTCAATGTGGCTCCTTCTGTTCAGTTTGTTTTCCGTGCTTTGTAAGTCATTCAGGGTGAATAGAATGCTCTCCCTCCATTCTAACACTCTCCCTCTTTTCTGTTTTTTATTTTTCATTTATTCTCTATATTGGGGGATATGTCTAATTTCCTGAATGATTTTGATTTCCTTGGCTTCTCTCTCTTGTCTGATTTTGTGAAAGGGACTCAAAAAGGGGTCTGAAAAAAGCTGAAAGGGCTGCAGATTATTTTTCTCTCTCAGTTCAATCCTTAATTTATTGCTTGAATCATGAATTTTATTTAAAGTAGTGGTGGAATCAGTTGTAGTTGTTGAACATCAAACAATTCCCATGTTTGTGTAACTGATCATTGGTTTTTCATCAATGTTGGCTTAAGGCTCAGTAGGCTTCTGGAGGATTATATATTAAAAACAGTATTTGTTGTTGCTGTTGATTATAATAACATTTTTTTTCAATAGGCAATCTTCTTCTTTCTTTATTGGCTTACTATTCATTTTCAACATTCAACTTCTCAAGAAGAATTCCCAACTGCTGCACAATCTCACACTGGGCTACAACATCCAAAACAACTATAGGAGCACTTTCCGCACTTCAGATGCCCTGCTGGACATTCTCTCCACTGGAGAAGCCAATGTCCCCAACTATGGCTGTGGAAGGAAGGAGAACCTTCTGGCACTTCTTGATGGAGCTAGAAGGAGCATCTCCATCCAGGCATCAACATTAGGAGGCATCTACAAAATCCCACAGGTTTGTGTGTGTTTTTCTCCATCTGGTAAAGTGAGTGGTGGGTAGTGGTGGGTGAGCAATAGATGCAGTCATGTATGCCATGATCCTCTTAATTAAACTTGAGAAAAATGCATTCCTTGCAGAAGAACCAGAAGGTTTTAGGTAGTGAATAGCTATATAGATTTTATAATAAATATTGCATGTTAATAATCTAATATTGGTAACAAATTTGTCCTGAAATATCTCATCTATATCAACAAAGTAAAACACGGTTTGCTGGCTTTCTAGATGTTAGTGTATTTGTCATAATTAATAGAGAAATATTATGTAGGAAATTGTTTACCCTCAAAATGGAGCTCAGCCTGTTGGCCCTGATCCAAGCTCTTTCTCCAGGTCCTTTTTTAAGAGGGAGGTTTGGGCTCACTGGAGCCATGAGAAGAAGGATTGATACTTACCAAGGAGGAAGGGAAGGATGCATATTTACTTACTTCAATAAATGAAGGATCCAAACACAGATGATAAAGAAATGTTGTTTCATTCTTTGACAAAAATGGCTGATTTAGTGGACCAACAAAATGCAATTCACATAGTATACAGTACTTGAATTTTAGAAAGGTTTTGACAAAGAACCACCACCTACCTCTTGGTAAGCTAAAAATACATGGGATAGACAGCATCACCCCCAGATGGACTCAGCCTGTGGTCCTCAATGGAACTACATCTGCATGGAGGGAAACAAGCAGTGAGGGACCTCAAGGTTCCATTTTAGGCCCTGTACTCTTCAACATCTTCATGAATGGTTTGGATGAGGGATAGATGGGGAACTCATCACGTTTACAGATGACACTAAACTGGCAGGAACAGCCAACACCCCAGAAGATAGGCTCAAGATCCAGATGGATCTAGGTAGACTTGAACCCTGGGCCTATCTAAGAAAATGAAATCCAATGTAGAGAAAAGTAAAGTCTTACACTGAGGCTAGAAAAAACAAATGTACAGGTCCAGATTAGGTGAAACCTGCCTCAATAGCAGGAACTGTGAGAGGGATCTTGGAATCTTAGTGGACAATCTCTCAAATGTGAGCCAACAATGTGTGGCAGCAGCCAAAAAAAGCCATTGCAATCCTAGGCTGCATCAACAGAAGGAGAGAATCCAAATCACGTGAAGTATTGGTACCGCTTTATAATGTCATGGAAAAACCACCCTTGGAATAGTGCATGGATGGAGAACCTTTTCAGCACCAAGTGATCTTATCAGGGATGTGATCTGGAAGAGGAGTTGCCCAGTGTGCATGCGCACCAGGCAGATCCTCTTCCGGTTTCTGGCATGCACGCGTGCAATGATCAGTTGGCTGGTGCGCATGCGCTTGTGGAAACCGGAATACCACCTCTTCCAGTTTCTGGCACTGCAATGCATGCAAATGCCAGCTGATCATTGTCCACACATGTGCACCAGAAACCCAGAAGAACAACAGGCAAGGCGGCGCATGCCAGGCAACATGGCTTTGCGTTCCATTTAGCTCGAACTAAGAAGCTGAGGCAGTGGGCACCATTTCCCCTCCTGAGGCCTCCGTGCATCCTGGGCCCCCAGAAACTCTCTGCCGGCCAAATACTTTTTTCTTAATTCTGCAGTTTCAGTACGTGGGGCTTGCGAAGGTAAGGCATGAGCTCAGCCGGCGGCTGGCCGAGGTGATTTGGGTGGGGCAGCCTCATGGTCCCACGTGGGTCGGATTAATGGCTTCAGTGGGATTTATCTGGCATGCGGGCCATAGTTTGAGGACCCCTGGAATAGGGTCTCCTTCATGAGCAGAGGGTTGGACTAGAAGACCTCAAAGTTCCCTTCCAACCCTTTTATTTTGTTATAAGTTTTGTTATAGGTACATATGTTTAGCATGCTAAATATCTATTGGAATATGCTGATTTACACTGTGATATTATCATACTTACACATTGGTTTATATACCCTGTGAGGAAGACTTGGGTTCTTTTGTCATAATAATTATCTGATATTTAATAAATCAAGCTCAAAAGTTATGGTCTTTGGGAAATGACATCCTAGCCATAGATGGTCAGCCAATAGAGCAAGTAAGACCTTTCCTTGCCTGGGGTAGTTTTCTCTGAGACTGAATCTTGGCTCCCTCATCATCAAAGGAGCTCAGTTAGATCAAAGACAGGAGTGAAAGTGGTGCTTAAAAGAAAACCTCATAGCTCTCCAGCTTCCTCAGCCCCAATTATTGAAGTAAGTGAGGCCAAGGTTTCCCCCATGTTCTTACATTAATCTGATGTTTGGGGCTTCAGAGGGAAACCACCAGAGAACCAACCGAATCCCAGCCGCTGAGGAGTATCTTGGGGTGGACAAAAGGATTCCAGCTGCTGCCCCTTAGAGCTGATTTGGGAATTTACACAATTTCTGCTTTGCCTAAAATCAGAAAATATGGGTATTGGCATAAAATTTAATCTATGGAAACTGACAGACTCAGAAAATTGTGGCTGTTAGAACAGAGAAAACTTCAATTAAAGACCAATCTTGTATTGTACAACTGACAAACTGTATTAGGAACTGACGTCTCCCTGTTTCTTGTACAATTGGAGAAGAAGCTAAAAAGATTCCTCCACAAAGAATCTGGGCCATAGAAGCATTAAAATATGCAGGAACCCTCAAAATTATAGTAGGCTGTTTATTGGAATAGAATACTTCAGTTGGCATTTGCACATGTTGATCTAATTGCAATAAGTTGTAGGGGTGAGATACAGTAATATGATTTACATTGTTTATAGTTTTTTAAATTTGTTTATTATTTTCCACTTTTATTATACAATCTTGCTAATATTCTGTCTTTAATATTTTAAACAATGTCTAATTAACAAATAATTCTTTTGCTTTCATGAGAACAAGGTTGGGTTTATTAAAATCTAATATTGTGGACATGATCTGACCCCAAATATAACACAGCATTCTTCATTGTGGAAGGTTTTTGAATGCAGCTCAGAATCTGATAAGTCCAGTGAAACTCTGAAGATGAGGCTACGGATTATCAGCTTTTATTTTTGCAGAAAGCAAAAGACTGGATGACCGTTTGGTCTCCCACCTTAACAGAGCAGGCAGAGAGAAAAAAACAGGCACACGCCAAAAAGCTCCAGAGGCTTTATAGGAGCCTGAGGAGGGCGAAAACAGTGTCTTCCCCCCTCCCCGCCCCCCAAGGCTCTCTGAAGGGTTCAGGAGCTTCCCTGAAGCCACAAGAGTGCAACCCCCCCCCCGCAAAATGGCCCTACGGGCAAACCGGAAGCTTGGAAACAGACTTCCGGTTTCCTCGTAGGGCAGATTTAAACCCTCTGAAGCCTTCAGGGACCTTCAGGGGGCTTCCTTGAAGGCTCAGGAGGACTAAAAATGACCCTACGAGCAAAGTGGCCATTTTCGCCCTCCCCAGTCTCCTATAAAACCTCTGGCGCCTGGGGAGTGTGAAAAAAGTATGCAAAAAAGGGTGGTCATGCCTGTTATGCACTCATGCACGTTGGGGGTGGGTGGGGGTGCCACACATTGCATTATGGGTGCAGCACGCCCGGGCACGACCCCCCTGCGCTCCCCTGCTTATGGTACGTGAGCCAAAAAAGGTTTGCCATCGCTGGCCTAGAAGTTTTATCCATGCTGTTGGCACCTTAGGTTGCAATGGAGTGTCTCTCACCAGCAATTTAACAAAAGCTGAATTAGGTTACACTCTGTGTATGTTCTAATCCAGTGATGGCAAACCTTTTAGAGACCGAACGCCCAAACCGCAACCCAAAACCCACTTGTTTATGTTGGATTGCCAACAGAAAAATTTAACCTGAATAATGAGGTTTTAGTTTAGAAAAATAACTCATAGGTGATTAATGTCTTTTCTCTGAAATAAAACCCCACAATAACAGCACTTTCAATGAAACAAACACCTTTTTATTGAAAGGTAAACGTTTGCATTTGGCGTGCTTTTGATTAATGTGACCTTTGCTGTTGATGCACACTGATAATTTTTCTAACCTTGACTCAGACTTTGGAAGTTTGAGAGCAACACATGCAGCACTCAGGTCATCTGTTAGTCCAGGGGTGTCAAACTGAATTTCAATGAGGGCCCCGTTGTGGTTGACTTTGGAGGTCATGGTAGGCATGCTCCCACTGCTGCTGTGCTCACTCTCCTTGGTTGCCCATGGTGTGTGCAGGAGGGCAAAGTATGTGGGTCAGAGGGAGGCCCACTCTCTCTCCTTATGAGACCTTGCTTTGTAACCAAAGCATCCTCAATGATAGGATGGGAGACCACCAGGAGAGGTCAGGAGGAGGGGACAAGAGGATGGTAAAAGGCAGCAGAGCTGCTGGAGATCAAGTGCTAAGGCAGGATTTACCTCACAACTTCACTCTCTCTCATTAGCAATAGCAGTTAGACTTATATACCGCTTCATAGGGCTTTCAGCCCTCTCTAAGCGGTTTACAGAGTCAGCATATTGCCCCCAGAGTCTGGGTCCTCATTTCACCCACCTCGGAAGGATGGAAGCCTGAGTCAACCTTGAGCCGGTGAGATTTGAACTGCCGAACTGCAGCTAACAGTCAGCTGAAGTGGCCTGCACTCTAACCACTGCGCCACCTCGGCTCTTCATTATAATCTCCTTCCTTCCCTTCTGTTAGCTCCCCTCTTCATTCTTCCTTCCCCTCTTTCCTTCTTTTTCTTTCTCTTTCCTGTCCCTTCTTGGATGCTCCAATGCAAAGGGGGAAACATTCCTTGCCTTGTGATCAAATGGCACTTTTGCTAGTAGTTTGTGGCCACTGAAAAGACTGAGGACAAACCAGGCTCAGTTTATTCCATGCTTGCATTTCATGGGGACAGACGACTGTACAGCAAAAGTGTCAAAATGATGGCTCTGGTAGTTGATCAGAGCTCCTCTGTTTTTTATGTGCAATAGCTTTAACATTTAAGAACAGAACTAAGTTAGTTGCTTTTCTATTAATTCATGATGATCCTTCAAAGAGCTCTTCCGTAGGGACCCTGCCATGGTCTCATTCTGACTGGAAATATAGCAAAGAAAACTATTTTCCCCTACTTGCTTTGTCCTGTTTCCCCCACTGGAAATAGCTTTTTGCAACCCACAAGGAGGGGATACTTTCCTAAGAGGTCACAGTTCAAGAATACCAATGTGCCCATGAGGTATCTCAGGGTGGGGAAAGCCATGGGGGTCCTAGTGATAGAACAGACCCTCAAGGCCTCCCCAACCCACTAAGATATCTCCTGCTTCTCCCTCCCTTCCTGCAACAGGGACTCACTTACTTTGCAAACCTCTTTCTCCTCTCTTGTTTCTCTGCTTCTTTGCCTTTGAAGAAGGGAGAGGAGAGTTGGCTGGGAAATGCTTTTTGTGCCCAGAATAGACGCTCCTGGGTGCTATAATATTGTGCAGATTCAGGCACCGATTCCTCTTTTGCAGAGTCAGGGACCCAGAAACTTTCATTCTCAGAGGGAGGCGGGAAGTGGTTACCTGCAGGTCTCTTGCTCCTCCCCCCCTCCAACTACTTTCCACTTAGCTACTTAATGAGGCTTCTTTGTCTCAAGGACCTGGCTTGCATGCAAATAGGTCAATCTAAGTGTGTTTGGCAGACAAAGCATACTTCATCCAAGGCACCAAACTGCTGCCAATGGTGTGGGCGACAGCTGAGAAGGGAGGGTAAGAGAGCAATCCAAGTGTGGTTGTCTCTCTGTCTGTCTGTGTGTGTGTGTGTGTGTGTTTGTGTGTGTGTGTGTGTGTGTGTCAGAGAAAGCGTGCTTCAGCCAGGGCACCCAAACTATTGCCAATGTTGTGGGCGACAGCTGAGCAGGGAGGCAGGCTGTGTGTGTACTTTCATCCCCATTCAAGCAGGGCCTCTCATTTCATCCCCGGCACAGTTGGGGCATGGATAGGGTGACCAGACGTACCGATTTCAGCGTGACAAGCACGATTTTTAACCATTTTTCCCACGTCCCTCCGCCTTTTAAAAAAGTCCCGATTTTTTTCTGGCTTCATGTTGAAAGCCCAGTGGATTTGCTTAAGAAATCCTAACCGGGGCAAGACAAAAGACACCCTGTCTAAATTCCCTCTCTCTGTCTCAGTACTTTCACTGAAGATATTAAAACGTTAAAGCAACAAAACGGACCTCCCCCACGCCGCACCGTTTACCTTATTTTATAAGAAAAAAATGATCTAGTACCATAGAGCTGCAGGAAATGGCTAGAGGGGTCGCCAGTGTTACTTCCTGGATTTTCTGGAGGGGAGGGTCACGGAGGTTGGAGGACTCTCCAAAATGGTGGGAAAAGAAACTTTCTGGTAAGTGTGCTGGTTTTTTTTTCTTTTATTTTTTAATGCATTTTAAAATAATGTAGGTTTTTAAAAATGTGCAGCTACTGTTTTTTTATTCAAAACAATATGTGTAACACTATGATGTGCCATGGAAAAATCATTAAAAAAAAACCTGAAAGAACAAAAGGTTTTTTTTAGGGTATTTTCCTGATCAAAACTATAATTGTTTCTGCATGACACCCTTAATCACAAATAGCCAACTAAATAGTTTTATTTCCTTTATTGTATGTGATTATTCAAGTCCAAAAACTGAGTTAATTGGATAAACTCAGCTCCACAATTTACTAAATATACAGTTACAGGAATTCCATGTATAGTATGCTGTCTCTTAGGGTTTATTGAACATAGGAGAATAATATGAGAGGGATTTGATGTAAAATAAGCTCTTTTAATGAATTTAAAATCAACGCAGCAGGCAAGACATGGGTGTGAACATAATACACACTTTAACAATATTTTTTTCCTTTTAGCCATCAAATACTGCAGCAAGTGTGTCAGTAATAATAGCAAGACAGGCGTAGGATTTTCCAGCCAGGTTAATTTTACTTTTTTATGGTTTTGATGTTGTATTTAATTTTATCTGTATTAGAAACTTATGAAGGCTGTGCAACATTTTGAGGTGATATAGAGTATGTAAAGGCATGAATACAGTAGAACCTCTGGTCACAACCATAATTCATTCCATAACTTTGGTCGCAAACTGATTTGGTCATGAATCAAACCTAATTTTGGAAATTTGGCGCTTACAAAAAAAATGGTGCAGAAGGGGAAATCAGCAGTGGGGAGAATGTGAATATTTTGGTCAGAAGCGTTCGTGACCAGAGGTTCTACGTATAACATCTTCACTTAAGACTTAAGATTCACTTAAGATACAACATCTTCACTTAAGATTCACTTAAGAACTGTGGCAAGAAAGGTGGTATAGTGACCAAAGTTACAATGGCATTGAAAAAAGTGACGACCATTTTTCACACTTAGCGACCATTTTCACACTTAGCGACTGTTGCAGCATCCTCATGGTCACGCGATCAAAATTTTGATGTTTGGCAACAGTTACAATTTATATTTGTAAATTGTAGTTATGTTGAAATAAAAAAAACATTACAATACTATTTTTGTGTTGTATGAAAATTTTTGTTGCTCCGTATCAACCCCTCCCCCCCCCGAGTCAAAGGTGTCCCTCTTTACCAATCTGAAAATCTGGTCACCTTAGGCATGGAGGCTGATGGAGGCTAAGCACCATGATTGCCCCCTCCCCAGCCAGCCAGCCCCATCTGACCTGCTCCCTGCCGGCTCCTGCAAATCCTCGCCATTCTCCTCCTCCTCTTCTTCTCCATGTCGTTGTCCTTCTCGCCCAAGCAGCAGTGGGCTCCACAGGACAGGCTCTCATTTCTGCACTGGGGCAGAAAACTCTGGTGGGCTGGAAGTGAGTGTGGATGGCCTCCCCCCTCCCCCCCAGTGCTTCCTTCTCAGTTGGAAGCTTCCTTCAGCCTTCAAACAGTTGCAGGGTTTTTTCTTTGCTTCGAGGTTGGTGCAAGAGGCTTTTCAGGGCCAAAATGGGGGGGGGGGAAAACCCTGCACTTTCTGCACCCCATTTTGGCCCTGGGAAGCCTCCTGCACCAATCTCAAAGCAAAAAATAAAAAATAAAACCCCTGCAACTGTTTTAAGGCTGAAGGAAGCCTCCTACTGAGCGAGAAAGCACTGGAGGCCCAGACCATTCATTCCAGCCCACCGGAGTTTCCAGCGCAATGTGAGCACACACACACACACACACACAGACAGAAAACACACACACACACACACACACACTCTCACTACATACTCACGCATCCCCCGCCCTGGCCCCCCACAAAGGACCGAAAACCAGCTGGCCAGCAAGAGGTGCGCCTGCATGTGTATGCTAGTGGAGCTGGGCTGGGGTGGCTGGCGTGCCAGGAGAATACACTCTGCATGCCACAGGTTCCCCATCATGGCTCTAATCCTTTCAATTCCTTTTTCAGATCAGTCATTTATCAGCTTCAGTGGCTATGAGTGATAAAAGTCGATTCCCCTTTTTCCACCACATTCTCCCCAAAGAAGGATTCCAGTACCCAGCAATTGTCCAGCTGCTCCTCCACTTCAGATGGACCCTGATTGGCCTCTTTGCTTCAGACATAGAAAAGGGAGAGAATTTCATGAGGACTTTTACTCCTGTGCTTGTCAGGAATGGAATGTGTGTGGTTATATCACAACTGTTCTCAACAACTGGACATACAGCAGCCCTCAGGGATTCCCTCTCTAAGTGGAGACAAGTCAACGTCTTTGTTCACTTCATGGAAGTTGATTCCCTTTGGGAGAGAATTCTTCCTTTCCATTTAACTTTTATGCGTCTGCCAGGATCCATTGAGGGGAAAGTCTGGATCCTCACAAGTTTAATAGGGTACAAAATAAACAAGCGCAGACTTCTCAAATACATCCATAGTATTTGGAACTTTGGTTTTCTGGTAAAAGAAAGGCCAAAAGATTCTGCCTTTAAACCCTTTTTCTTTGTGGAAGAAAAGTTTCAAGATCATTATTTTCATTGTTCTCTTTTAAAGAACATCTTTTCTGTCAAAGGCCGCAGAAGATGCACCCAAAAAGCCCCACTGGAGACCCAGGGGAAATGGGACAGGTTAAGGGTCCCAAATGACTACAACCATTACAGTTTCGCAAAGACTCTGGCCCAGGCCCTGAATGCTGCATATTCCTCCAGATCGAGGAGGGGAAGGAAGGAGGGAGAAAAGATCTTGGGGTCTCAAAGGCTGCAGCCATGGCAGGTAAGGGGGTCCCGATATGGAACCATTAATCTTAGATCCTTTGGAGAAGGGATCCAGAGGAGAAGGAGGGGAACCATCTCAACAGATCTGGCCAATTTAATTACTCAGGGAATTAATGGTTTGCAAAGAGTAGATACCATGGCATTTTTATATTTAGCACTGCTAATTGGAAAATGCTGTATTCTTTTCAAAATAAATTCCCGTATTTGTGGGTTTGTGATTAGCCTGGTGGAATTCCACCTTTCTTCCGTCCCCATTGCACGTGGGTCTGTGTGCAGCTGGACAGGCAGCTAAGTTAAGGTGACCAGATTTTTAGATTGGTAAAGAGGGACACCTTTGACCGGGGGGGGGGAGGGGGCTTGATTAAAACATTTTTACGGAGCAACAAAAATTTTCATACAATGCAAAAATAGTATCGTAATTTTTTTTAGTATATTTTATTTTCATTTTCATACACTCACATGTATACACCATACAGTATTAAACAATAATTGCATCCATTCCTCTTGTCAACAATACCCCAGAAAATAAAAGCCCAATATACCTCTTCCATTCCCCATACACTTCTTCCTTCCACTACCCTCCAACTTTCTGTCTTCCCTCCATCATCCCCCTCTACCCTACTTCCCCTCCCCCTCTACCACTCCTCTCTCCAGATCCACTCCCCCCTTCCTTTTCATCTTCCCCCCCCCCTCTCTCCCATCCCTCTCTACCCATCCTTCTTCTTTCCTGCTCCTTCTCCCCTTGGTGTATTTCCACTGTATGTTAATGTACTTGGCTTATCCTATTTTTAAAGAGAAATTAAAGAAAAACAGTATACATGTGGAGTCACATTACATTGAGATCTAACACATCGTGTCTAACCTAATATATATCCCTCCCTCCCCCCACCCTCCCCCCACCCTCCCCCCCACCCCCCACCTCCTTCCCCCCCGACTTCCCAGAACCCATACACGGTATAGATTTTTAACGAACACAGTCTAAAATCTATTGAAGAAAAAGAAATAAAAAAATAATAACATCTCTACATTGATCTTAGCTTCTTCTCGCTAAGCTAACTTTAAACAATTTAAATCATTCCTGATCTTAAGCATAGGCTAACTGGAATTTCTTGGTCCCGTATTTATTTTGTATATAGTCAATCCATTTTTTCCAGTCTCGTTTATATCTCTCATTTGAGTGATCTTTAAGAAATGCCGATATTTTAGCCATCTCGGCTAAGTTTATAACTTTCAATGTCCATTCTTGAATTGTACACAAGTCTTCCTTCTTCCAGTATTGCGCCACCAACAGTCTTGCTGCCATTATTAAGTGCAGAATCAAGTTAGTCTCTACCGCTGTAAAGTCAGTACTTATACCTAACAAAAATAACTGAGGAGTAAACTTTATCCTTCTTTTAAAGATATTTTGCATAATCCACCATATTTTTATCCAAAATGCCTTAACCTTTTGGCAAGTCCACCATATATGGAAATAGGTAGCATCGAGAGAACCACATCTCCAACATTTGGGTTGTAAATTCGGATACATAGAAGCCAGCTTTTTAGGATCTAAATGCCATCTATAGAACATCTTGTAAAAATTTTCTCTCAGGTTTTGAGCTTGTGTAAATTTCACATTTCTTACCCAAATTTTTTCCCATGTATCTAACATTATTGGTTCTTCAATATTTTGAGCCCACTTTACCATACAATCTTTAACTAACTCTGTTTCCGAATCCATCTGTATTAACACATTATATATCCTCTTTAAACTTTGATCTCTAATTTGTTTAAATAAGTTGTCCTCAATTTGGACAAAACCAATTTTTTAATCTATTTTTCACCTGGCCTGTAATTGCCCATACTGGAACCATGTTTGAACTGCCTTCTCCTCTTTTAATACCTCTAAGGATTTTAATTGTAGTGCCCCTCCTTCCAAAATAAGAAGCTGTCTATAAGTAATTCTATCCTGTTTTTATGCTATATTTATATTTTCAATTGCATGTCTAGGAATTGCCCACATAGGTATCTTATCATTTAATTTATGTTGATATTTTTTCCAAACCTGCAATAAAGCATTTCTTAAAATATGACTTTTAAAGTTTTTGTCCAGTTTTTTGTTAAATAACAAGTAAGCATGCCAACCATATACCAGATCATATCCCTCAAAGTTCAGTATCGTATCATTAGTTAAATTAATCCAATCACTAATTACGGACAACACCACTGCATCATAGTATAGTTTTAAATTAGGTAGTTTCAAGCCTCCCCTCTCGCATACATCTTGCATTATTTTCAGCTTTACTCTCGGCTTCTTTCCTGCCCATACAAATTTATTGATACCCTTCTGCCATTCTAAAAGCTTCACATCTTTTTTAAGTATAGGTAACATTTGGAAAAGAAATAAAAATTTTGGTAAGATATTCATTTTCACTGCCGCGATTCTTCCCAGCAAAGATAAGTGTAACTTCTCCCATTTTTTCATCTCTATCTGTATACTATGCCAGAGTGGTTCATAATTATACTTGTATAATTTCCCATTTGAGATTGAAATATTAACTCCAAGAGATTTAACCTTTTTGACTACCTAACATCCTAACATTCCTCCTAACTCCTCCTTTTGTTTAGTATTCATATTTATGGCTAATATTTTCATTTTCCCTAAGTTTATTTTAAAACCAGACACTTGACCATATTGATTAATCGTATTCATTAAAGCCATACTGGATTCCTGCGGTTGTTCCAATATAATGATCAAATCATCCGCAAAAGCCTGCACTCTGTATTCTTGCGTCCTAACCTTAATTCCTTTTAGGCCCTCCAAGCCCTGTATTTTATTCAATAATACTTCCAAAGTTATAATAAACAATAGTGGGGACAAAGGACAGTCCTTTCTTGTACCCTTTCTAATTTGAAAGGATTCATCTGTCTCCCTTGTATAAAACCTGTTTGATCAACGTGTATCAATTGTTGGATAACCAGCATTAACCTATTTGCTAATATTTTACTAAAAATTTTGTAGTCTACATTAAGTAATGAAATAGGTCTGTAGTTTTTTGGTAGAGTAGTATCTTGACCTTCTTGGGTATCAAAGATATAAAGGCTGTCTTCCATGAAGGAGATACCTTACCTTCCATTTGAATTTTATTAAATAATTCTCTAAGAAGTTCTACCATTTCCAACTGTAAGTTTTTATAGTAAGCTGCTGTCAAGCCATCTGTGCCTGGTGCCTTCCATGACTTCAACTGTTTAATTACCTGTAAGATTTCCCCCGAGGTTATTGGTTGATTCAATTTTTGCCTGTGTTCTTCTTTAACTAAGGGTATTTTTTCTTTATCTAAGTATTTGTCTATATCTAAACAATTAATTTTATCCCCCTTATACAACTCTGTAAAAAATTCCCAAAATGCCTTTTGAATCTCATCCTTTTGAAACACCTCCTTCCCTTTGTAGATCAATTTAGATATATTTCGAATTTTCTTTTTTTTCCTAATCTGGTAAGCTAACCACCTGCCAGGTTTATTTGCATTACAAAAAGAATTATGTTTTGCGTATAACAAACTGGTGGCTACCTGGTCAGAGATCAACATATCAAATTGGGATTTTAATATGGTGATTGCTTCCTTGACCTTTGTGTCGCCTGGATTCATTGTTAACTCCAGCTCTTTCCTCTTAATTTCCTCCTCCAACTCTGTTCGTTTTCCCCTTGTTTATGTCTATGTGATTTATTTATGTTTATCAATACTCCTCTCATATACGCTTTGCTTGCATCCCATACAAATTCCATAGGTGCACCCTTATTCATGTTAAAAACAAAGTATTCAGTTAGCAATTTTTTACAATCATTGATATACTTTTCATATCTAAATAAATTTTCATTCAATCTCCAAGACCTTCTTGTCTGTACCACCCCTCCCAATTCCGTCCAGACTGGGTTATGATCTGAAAGGACCCTAGCCGCAATCTTTGTCTTCTTCACCCTAGAAAGCAAATCATTAGTGGTTAATATGAAATCAATCCTAGAGAAGGATTGATGCCTATCAGAAAAAAAGGTAAAATCATATTCCTCTGCATTTCTTTCTCGCCAGATGTCTCTCAGTTCAACGTCGTCCATCATATCAAAAAAGGATTTGGGTAGCTTTGCTCGCATCTTGATGTTTGGACGAGAAATCTTCTTGTCTCTCTTGGTATCTATAACGCCATTCCAGTCACCCAGTAGTATACAAGACCTATAATCCCACTCTACTAATTTAGCATGAAGATTTCTATAGAATCCATCTTGCTGTTGATTAGGAGCATAAATTCCCAGAAGCAATGTCTTTTTCCCATCTAGGATTAGATCTAACGCGATGTATCTTCCATCGGGGTCTGCTTCAATTAATTCAACTTTCATATCTTTTCTTAGGTATACAACTATACCATTTTTCTTTTCCATGGCAGAAGTTACAAAATGTTGACCAAGTTTTGGGTTGATCAGATATTTTTGATCAGTTGATTTAATATGAGTTTCTTGCAAATAAATTATGTCGTTCTTAAACTTTTTAAGATAGTGAAATATTTTCTTTCTCTTCTGTGGAGAATTCAGTCCATTGACATTCCATGTTAAAATCTTAGTTGTCATCTTTAGTTACCTGAAGCTTTTTTAGAGCCTCCTGCATGGCCTGTTTAACCTTTGGCCTAGCTCCTCCCACGGCTTCTGGACTTGTTACTGTAACTCCTTGATCAATGGCCAGTAATTGTTGAGGTTGTTGCCTTTTAGCTTGTTTTTCCATTCGTCTAGTAATCATATGGCTAGATCTTTGTTCCATGACACCTTGCACTTCTAGGGGGGAGATATGGTCCATCTTATCTGGTAGTTGTGTGGTTTGCTGTCTGTCTTGTCCTTCTTGTGGTCTTTCTCCAGGTCCAGATGGTGCATGGTGTCCAGCCTTCAAAATATTGTAATAAAAATCTCGTGCTTTCCATACGGAGTTGAGACGATATCTTTGCCTGTCAAATGTAAATATAATACCAAATGGTGCGTCCCATCTGTACTGCATCTGACGGTTTCTGATTTCTTCCACTAAAAAAGCATAGTCTCTCCTGGCTCTTAGCATTTGAGGTGGTATCTCTTTCAAAACAGTCAAATCCTGACCCCAATTTGGAGCTTGGTGTTATAAGACTCTTGTAATATCGTGTTTCTTAGCTCTCTTGTAGTGAAATATATAACTATATCTCGAGGAAGCTGCTTCTGCTTTGCCACCCAAGAGTTAACGTGATAAGCTTTATCGATTTGCCAGTCAAACTTAGACCCTGGTCTTCCCACCAGACAATCAAAAGCTTCTGAAAGAATCTGTTTCAGGTTCTCCTGTTTATCTTCACGCAGCCCCCTTACTGTTAATGCCAGCTCCATTTGTCTGTACTGTATCATAATAATTTCTTTTTCAGCATTTTCAACTTTTTGTTCCACCACCTCTGTTTTTGATGTCAAGTTGGTATTAGCTTCGTTAAGATCCTCTAGACTATCTTCAATTCCAGAAACATGTTCTGTCAGCACAGTTACAAGCCCCAGCATATCATCTTTAATTTTAGCAACCCTGGCATCAATTTTATCATACAAGTCCTGCTTAAGTTCTTTTATCTCCTCTTTTATCTCCTCTTTAAAATCTTTAAGGTTATCTCCGACTTTGACAGTCAAGCTGTTAAAAGTTTCCAAGAAAAATTCTTTCGTTAGAAAGTCTCCAGTAAGGGGCATAGAGGGTGGAGGCTGCGACTTTGTACCAGGTATTGGTGATGTGCTTCTGGGGGCTGGAGGGGGTTTCAGATTAGGATTTAGTTTTGAGGCCATTCCAAGTTTTATCTTCAAGCAATTAATCAAACTCTACTGGCCCGCTATGCAGCTATGGAAAGAGGTATTAAATCACCCCTTTATTAACTCCGTAGGACTTTGCAAAAGGTTTCAGAAAAAAGCATTGTAACGAAACAGCTCAGCATATTCATCGCCATTTTAAGTGTCTCCGTATTAGAAATATATATTAGCAAGATTGATAAAAAGAGTGTCTTGTAAAAATGAAACTAATTAGTAAAGAATCTGCTGGCCGGCTATGAGGCAAAGTGAGTCACTCCCTTCCTTTGAAGTTTTATAGCTGTTCTTTACAAGAAGATTAAGAAGGTAAACATTGTTACGGAAAATTCATCGTCACCATTTTAAAAGCTTTTTTAAATAGCCAAGTCAACGAAGGAAGATCTTGTAAAAATGAAGCTAGGATTTAAATAAACAAATGAAGTTCTCGCATACGAGCTCTGCTTGTATTAAAAGCAAATAAATAGTTCAAAAGTTGTTCTAAGTGGGAGGATTCTTACTTCGTGCTGCCAAAAGCAGCTGGAGATTCCAGCACGGAGACGGTTCTGCCGTTGGCTGGCCCCCCTCTCTTCGCAGACATAAAAGCTGCAAAGATCAAAAGGGCACTTTGTCCAGCTGGACCTCTCTCCTTCCCTTCTTACCTGAAGGATAAGGTACCTGTCAGATGTCTGATAGACGATCATCTAAACAGATAACGCGACCAGGAACTTGGGAGCAGCTATGTTAAGCTGCTTCCATTAGCAAGTCCTGCCCAGGAAGAGTATTGTAATTTTTTTTTTATTTCAAGATAAGTACAATTTACAAATATAAATTGTAACTGTTGCCAAACATCAAAATTTTGATCACGTGACCATGAGGATGCTTGCTTTGCTGAACACGGGGGTGACTGACACTAGTTTGAGCGGCCGCGGCCGGCACAAACTACTGTCAATCGCTCTGTGCTCATCAAAACAAGTCTGGGGAGGTCCTTTGCAGGCAGCCAATCCTAGCCGCTTGTGCTACGGCTGAAATAAACCCCCAAAGCCCCTGCCACCACCGGAAATCTGCTGCCGCCTCCTCCTCCAACAGCAGTGCTTTTGAGGAGCAATGAAGCCGCGGGAGCCAAAAGGAAGGCGGCGGAGGGGGCGGGAGCAGGAAAAAAAGCCCTCATGTCTTCTCAAAAGCACGGCAGAGGATGAGGTGGCGGCAGGGGTAAATGCGGTGCCCTTGCGGTGGCTCCTCCACCCCACTGCCCTTCCCCCACCTGCAGCCCCCCCCAGCCTGGAGGTGGGTGGATGGGTGTCTCCCGGGGGAGCCCGGCTCGTTTCTCGCACGCAGGAGTTGTCGGCGGGTGCGGAAGTGCTTTGTTCGCAGTCAAAGGTACATGGCGGGCATGCGGCGCTCTTGCTCTGCTGGGCTCCTGGTTCCCTCCCTTCAGCCCCATTCAGACAAGCTCTTTGGCTGCGGCCACGTTTGCTTTGACAGAAATCACTGTGACGGTCGCAGCAGCAGCAGCAGCCCCAAGTGCGCCGATCTTGGCGTTTTTCGCATTGGGGCATGCTGCAAGAAGAGGGAGTGAGTGAAGACCTTTTCTAGCCGATGCAAAGGACTTCCCAAAACTTGCTTTGCAGCAATCCAGACTCCCTCCCTCCCTCTTGCAGCCCACCCCATGCAAATTCCTCCCCTCCCCACATATTCTCCCGGGTTTCTCTTTCAGGGTAGGGAAGCCGCGGACTGGCAGTAGCCACCGTGGGCTGGCTTTCCCCCCGCCCCGCCTCCTCCACTAGCCTTTGTCCCTCCACAGTAGGGTGGCTGGGGGGAGGAGACGGCCCGCCCGCCCAACTCCGCAAAGGGGGGGAAAAAGAGGAGGGCCGTCTCCTCCCCCCAGCCGCCCTACTGTGGAGGGACAAAGGCTAGTTGAGGAGGTGGGGCGGGGGGGGGGAAGCCAGACCATGGTGGCTACTGCCAGCCGCAGCCTCCCTAGGGAAGGCCTTTGCAAGGGAAGGCCTTCCCTTGCTAAAGGCCGCCGCCGCCCACCCGAAGCAGCGAAGCCTCCCAATTCCCACCAGTTACACACCAGTGAAGCAGCAAAAGCAAACGGCGAAGGCGAAATGAAATGGAGACTCGTGCGGCGTGCTTAAGTGGACTCCAGCCAATCAGTGAGCTGGCTGGGATGCTGCGTGCTTAAAGTTTTCAATCCCAGCCAGCTCACTGATTGGCTGGAGTCCAGGCCAATCAGTGAGTGGCAGGCTGGGCTGGCTTAGAGTTTTAGTGTAGAATAGAATAGATGGGGGAACGGAATGAGCGAGCTAGTGGCAGCTGATGGGTGAGGGAGCCAGTGAGCACCAAAATAAAGCGGGGTTTTTTGAGAACGGCCTGGGACATGGGAAAAATTATGAAAAGGCGTTACTGTCCCGTAAGTTGTGGGACGTCTGGTCACCTTAAGCTAAGCCCCCCTATTTTCCTCCAATGAAAGGGAGCCTGGCGTGGATCTGGATGCTTTATTGGGAGAAGAGGGCAGGTGAAATTGAGGAGATGCAAATAGGGGAAATCAAATAGAAAGACGAGATAGGCAGCATTAACTAACAGCCAACAAAGAAGCAGCTGGAACCTCTCCAGTGATGCTCTGTGTGAGGGACGGAGGCCGTCTCCGGATGACCAGGGGTCTCGGTCACAACGGCTGCTTCCGTCTTCTCCAAAGACAGACAGAAAATGGAATCTGGCTTCAGAACTTATAGTTAGGTTTATCTGCCCCCGGCCACTAGGTGGGGCTAGAGCAACAACAGCACAACAGTTACCGTATTTTTCAGAATATAAGATGCACCTTTTTCCCTCAAAAAAGAGGCTGAAAATCTGGGTGCGTCTTACACATTGACTACAGCATTTTTTGCCTCCCGAAGCCCCGCCCCTTCACCAAAATGGCCGTGCATACCCTTATAGAGGCTTTCAGGTAGCTTCTGGGGGCTGGGGAGGGCAGTAATGAGCAAAAAATGGACCATTTTTGCCCCCCCAAACCCCAGCAGCACTCTATAAGCCTCCATAAGGCTATTCCTTCCATTATTTTTTTTTTACAAAAAACGGGCTTGTTTTTGCGAAAACAGGCCATTTTTGCTCATTTTTGCCACTCTCCCACCAGGAGAACTCTGCAAGCCCCCCCCCCCAAGGTTATTCATGACTTTTTTTTAAAAAGGGGGGGGGGCGTTTTCACAAAAGCGGGCTGTTTTGAGGAGGTTTGCAGAGTGTAAAAAAATTTTTTCCCCCTCTTAGAAAGCTCTTTAACTAGTTGATGAGAATTACATTGATCAAGTGCTGTGCCACCAGAAACAAAGTCTTAGGTACTGCAGATTGTAAGCAATTTCCTTATCCAGCACATGGATAAATACACCTGGAAACATCTACCTACCTACCTACTCTCTCTCCCTCCCTCCCTACTGTATTTCTCTCTCTATCTCTTTTTATTTCTCTCTCTAACCCTCTACCTACCTACCCCCCCTCTCTCTATCCCTACCTACCTACTGTATTTCTCTCTCTATATATATATATATATATCTATTTTTCTCTCTCTCTCTCTATCCCTTTATCTACCTCCCTACCTCCCTACCTAACTACTCTCTCTCTCTCTCCCTACCTACCTACTGTATTTCTCTCTCTTTCTCTGCCTCTATCTACCTACCTACTTTTTTTAAAAAAATTGCCTCTTCAAAACCTTGGTGCATCTTATACTCCGGTAAATCTTATACTCCGAAAAATATAGTATATGTTGTGACATAATAACCTTTATAAATTTAGAGGAAACCCTGAGACCATCTAGCACAACCCCTCCTCTCTGCAGGAATCCCAGTTCAAGCTTCTCTGATTGATGGCTGCTCCGTCTTTGCTCTCAGATGATCCATGAAGATGAGACTGAACTTCTCTGCTTTACTGGCTCAGCTCTAAAACAGCTCATCCTTTTATCATATTTTTTCTCTCATTCAGTTAAAATCTCCTCTCTTGTAACTAAATTTACTTTTTCCATGTCTGACACTCTGGAATAAGAGTGAGCGGATCTTACACTCGTGTGTAACAGGAGTCAGTTATTGGAAGAGGGTTCTATCCAGTGGTGGGATTCAAATCTTTTTATTACTGGTTCTATGGGCATGGCTTGGTGGTCATATAACTGGGTGGGCGTGGCTTGGTGGTCATGTGACTGGGTGGGCATGGCTTGGTGGTCATGTGACTGGGTGGGTGTAGCCAAATTGACATCACTCACGTCAAGAGGTACCTTGCCTGGCCTCTCCTTGCGTCAACAAGATACAATTTCCCTGTCTATTTATTTACTACTAATGAACATCCAAAATACACAATTTAATCCTATGTATATATGCCATATGTGTATATACATATTACAAGGTATAGTGTGTGTATAGGCACACAAAAAGATATGTTATCTACTTTATACACTGTATGTGTATGTACACACACACACACACAAACACACAGACACAGAGCTCTTCTAAAACTATAGATATTCAACTTCACTTATTGTGTTTGGAAAAACACACCCAGAGTCCACTTTCTGCCACACATTTAACTATCACTTCTGCACACTAGAACATTACACAGGCCTTCAGATGTTCTTCCCTAGCCTGCACATGACTGTCAGAGCCACGAGATGTCATGGATTGCGTAAAATGTGGCAAATCTCACTTGCTTAGCAACCAAAATGTTGGGCTCAATTGTCATAAGTCAAGGACTGTCTCTGCCCTCCTCTGCATGGCAGCCTTGTCCTAGTAAACTCCTTCCCTTTTCTGGCAATTTTCCTCTCTGTTAGAGGCACCAAAATAATCCAGAGGATATAAGGTCTCCAGCTGGACCAGGAGGTTGGACTAGATGGCTTCCAAGGTCCCTTCTGACCCTACTAGAGCAGGGGTTGGACTAGAAAATGACTTCCAAGATCCCTTCCAGCCCTTTCAAACATTGTTGTGCTGTTTGAAAGAGTCTTCTGAAGCTTCTGTGTCTTTCCTTCCTCTCATTTTCTCTCTTTCCCTCCCTCCCTCCCTCCATGTATCTATTGACCCATCCATCCAACTATATCTCATTCACTTCCTCCTCCCTCCCTCTCTTTCGTTCTTTCCCTTCCTTCCATAACTCCGTCTTTCTTTCTGTCTTTCTCTCTCTCCTTTCTTTCTTTTTCTTTTGTTTCTTTTTCCTTTTCTTTCATCTCTCTCTTTCTCTCTCTTTCACCGCCTTCCTTTAATCCTTCCAAAGCTAGGAGATCCACCTGAAACAAAAACTCCTTTGGATGAAACCGCCTATTTTTCACACACAAACACACACAAACACACACACACACACACACACACACACACACACACACACTTTCTCTCTCTCTCTCTCTCTCTCTCTCTCTCTCTCTCTCTCTCCCCCAACCAGCTCTGCACCTCACCTCATTGTTTGATTTTAGTGGTGGGCCGGTGGCCGAAGTCCTTTCCAAGCGCCCGGCAGCATCGCTCGCATCATATCCCAGGAAAGCCCGGCTGATTAACTTACTGGGCCGCGCTTCAATCGGTGCCTCTTCTGCACAGGGAAACTTCTCTCTCTGGAGCAGGCAGAGAAGGAGGACTTGCAGGGATAAGAGTGTGAGTGTGAGAGGGGGGGGAGAAAAAAGAAAAAGAGAGTGAGAGTGAGGAATCAGAAGCTTTTTAACCTTGTGGGCTGCCTGGTAGGAGGCGGAAACAGGGCGAGAGCCGTTTCCTCTGGATCTCCCTCCCTCTTCCCCAAGTTTTTCTTTCCTCGAATCCATTCTCTCCCCCACTCCTGAGAGGGAGGCGGCACTGCTTTGACTGGGAGTTTTCTGGGCTCTGGAAGGGGCAGCGGGGGGGGGGGGGTTTCCCCAGAACTTCTTTGGGAGAAGCATCATTCTGAACTCCATGTTTGTTGCAGAAACGCAAAGGGGTGGGCAGCCTTGGAGGGCCTGTTCACCCTTCCCCTTTTCATCTCAGCCCTACAAAACCAGAAATCTCCCCCCCTCTCCAAGCAGCAACTGAGACTGTGCAGGGGGGAGGGGGGGGCAGGAGAAGAAGATCTGAAATATCCCAATTCTGCAGCAAGAGGAGTTTCTGCAATGGGGAGGGGGAGGGGGAGGGGAGGGGGTAGCCCCAGCTTCCAAAGGCCTTTTAGCCATAATTGCCATCAGAGCAGATGTTGGGGAGGGGTCCCCTGACTCACCTTCAGACCCTCAGGAAGGAAGGAGGTAAGGAAGGGAGGGAGGGAGGGAGGGAGGGGGAGGGAAAGGAAAGGAAATGAGAAAGAAGGAAGGATGAAAAACAGAGGGAATGGGAAGGGAATTCAGAAGGAAAAGAAGAGAAAGGAAAAGAAAGCAGGAAAAGGTGAAGAATGGCCGCTGCTGGAGTGGTCGGGAGCAGCCTAAGGTGGGCATTCGGGAGCAGACCAAGACAAGCAGGAGGCCACGGCAAAGGCAGCCAAACAGGCTGGGCTGAGTGGCCACGTTGTCGACACAAGGGAGCCAAAGAGCAGCTGCAGCAATGACTCTAAGGCCCCAGCCAAGGCCTGCGAGGCAAGTACAGGGCGGGGCATAACCTTTTCCTAGGGGGTCACAGCAACACTTGTAATAACAACACAAATAATTCATACACCATTCGAAAGCCCATCAAAAACTAAGTTTATTGACACGATTTAATAGTCAGTATGACCACCATTAGCCCTTCGAACAGCATTCAAACGAGGTGGATAAGAACACAACAAATCTTCAAACAGTTCCGTTCGATTTTCCAGATTTTTCAACACAGTTTCCAAATTCATTCTCAAAGTTTCAACCGAATATCGATTTTGACCTTGCTCCTGAATCATCAGAGCTTCCACTTCATCCTTAATTATGGCCCCAATGTTCTCTGCCGGATTGAGATCTGGCGAATTGAGATCTGGCTCCAGCATCGCGAGCCTCTCGAAAGGCAATGCATTTTATTCTGTCAATGATCCTTTGTTCTTCCGAATCGAATTTTCCAGCCATTCTTAAAGCAAATTTAACATTTAATAGCTCATTCAATTCAGTTTTTTATGGGCTTTAAAATGAGGTGTCGCGGAAGTTGTAAACTGCTGTCGATCTTGCTGTGACCCCCTAGGAAAAGGTTATGCCCCGCCCTGTAGTGGTGGGGAGAGACGTGGCCAGGCAGAATTTTTACTATCGGTTCACTCGAACCGGGCCGGACCATCTGAATCCCACCACTGGCTGTATCCTCCCTTCCCCAACCGAGAGATTGTTTCAATTGGAAAAGGGGCTCCCAGACTCCTCTTGATCTTCAGCTCTTCTCCTTGTTGTCTTTCCTCAAGACTAAGAGCAGTTCCTTTAAACTCTTCCTTGGCTTCATTGTCCTTCCCTGAAGTTCATGTAGATTTTGGGCAAATTCTCCTCCACGTGTGATGCCCGCAAGGGGACCTGGTCCTTGAGTTGGGGTCTCCCCAAATTAGAACGTTCACTTCCTCAGATTCTTATGGCTGCATTTGCCTTCTTTCCATGGACATCACCCTGCTGATTCAGATTCTGTTTCCAGTTAACTACGATTTTGAGATCATTTTCACAAACATACAGATACTTTTCTACTGTTTTTTACTTATGAACCCTTCTCTGTGTTCTAATCATAAATATTGTTTTTGGAAACTTGATATTCCTCTAATAAAATTTTATTTTATTCAAAAAGGTAAAATACAAGTTTTGGAAAATAAAACAATTACAAAGACAAAACAAAGCTAGATAAAACATTAAAAACAGACAAGGACATGCATATTGTCTCCCCAATTGAATACAATACAGCAATAATAGTTTCTCCCACTTGCAAAATAGGCCCACAATTATTAACTATATATCTACTGGACTTGTCATCTATCTGCTGTATATAAAAAACATAGTTAACAGGCAATCCAACAATAAAGTTAAATTTCAAAACTTCAAAATTGTCTGTTATCTGCTATTGTATTTAACTCACAGAAAATTTCTACCACAGACCAACACAATCATTACCTCTGATCCATCCATAATCTGTCCAGGGTTAAACGTCTTTGTTTGATTCTTATAATAGAAATACATTTCCTTTAAATTTTAATTAGAATCTTTCCCAATAACTTCTTTCTATTCCCCAAAGTTACAGGATGTCCTGTAAATGCAAACACAACTCTTAAGACTTGTTTTCCAGTTAAATATGGCAAGTCCATTCCCCAATCTCCCTCAATCTTCTCGAAAGAATCCATTTCATCAGTCATCCGTTCTGTCTATTTTGAGTGTTCAGGGTCCATGGCCACTCCAGGCATCTCCAAGCAGCCTCCCTTCAAACCAGACTCCTCCTTCAGGGATGCCAGCACCAAGTTAAGTTCCAGTCCATCCATCCAATCCATCCTATTCAACAATTGTTGCTTGCTTCTAATTATCGCCTTTAAGTTGATTTAAAACCATTGTTATTTTATCAAACTTTTAAAATGAAGTTTCAAATAAGTCTTGTAAGTTGAAAGACTTTATATATTTTTTAAATCACATCAAATTAGCTTACTCTAAGATCCTATTAATTACCGTATTAATGACAACATAGAATAATTGATGACCAAAGGCAAATTTGTATCCATCACTTTTAGGTTTCATAAGAAAGATTAAAAAGGGTTAAAAATTATTTGAATATCATTTTGAAGACAGTTTTTATCCACAGTTATCATACCACCCACCCCCCAGGTTTCAAATCCTATCACAAAATTCTTTGTGAGTTCTTCACTGAAATCCAGTTCTATCACCAGAGTTCCCATAATCTATTTAGGAAGATTAATGATGTGTGAGAATGATTTTTGGGATGAGGGGAAGAGAGGCTGCCTAGGGAAGGATCAGATAAGAGGGGAGAATTCTGAAGCTGCATAATGGGAGAGAAAAAACTCAGGATCCTCACTAACTTTTCAGACTGAGAAAAGAGCTGGTGGGAGATTTGTTCTTTCAGATCTGCAAAAATTTGTTTAATGTCGTATTACAATCAAGTAGAATTAGCACATCTGGAGGTGTTTTCCATCAGGATGACCAGGGAGAAGATTAGCCTGACAACTTTCTTCTTGATCAACCCATGCTTTCTGGGAAACCTGCTGTTTTCAAAGAGTTTATGGATCATCTTTTTTTCTCTGTTCATTTTATTTGCCCTTTGCTCTAGAATGTTCCCTATAATTGACCAATTGTGTCGATTATATTTTCTTTATATTTTGTCAATAAATGATTAACAAATTTTTCTCAAACTTTTTCATTCACTTCTGAAGATAATGGCAGTATTTGTATCCTATTTAACCATATTTGGAGATTAGACAATTGTAGAAGAAAGATTCAATCTGGAATAAGAAACAAAGTTTTCTGCTTTTCAAATTCCTGGATGTTCCCATTCTAGTTTCATCCCTTTCTGGAGAAGAATGAATTTTGGAATATTTCTCACCATAAACTGTACTTGGACCAAAATGGACAGATAAGAGCAGATATAAGCATTGACAGCTACTTGGTTCTCCCCAAAAAGGATGTTGTTGGAAAGACTCTGTTGTATTTTATAAAACAGAGACTTTATATCAAACAAGATGCTCTTTCATGGCTAAAGTTGCCCAATAAGGTTAGAGAAATTTTGGTGTCTTTTCTCTGTTTTCCAAAGCCTGAGGTCCCATTTCAAGTGGGCAAAGCCTATAATCTCCAGGGTGGTTGGCATCCCATGCCAGTTGGTGTCATCTGATTGTAGTTCTTCAACAGACGGGACCGACAGTGAGTGGAGGGGCTTTGCCATGTTTTATGGAAATCTTTCAAGATCTTATTGGTCAAAAGTTTCTTTCTTCATCACAGTTTTATTCTTTATTGAAAAATCTAATGGAATAGAAATTTCCTAAATCTTTTACAATAAATTTTATTCTGTTTTAATATGAATATATCATCATATGTAAATCTTTTTTCAATTCCATCTCTGCTGACTTTATTAAGTAGAAAAGTCCTTTATTGTAATGTTAAATGCCAAAAGCAAAAGGGAGGAACTAAATGAAGAATCTGCCAGTAGTTAGTTATACCTCCTGCATCTTCTTAGTAGTAGTCAGGTATTTCATATTTACTTATATGAAGACCAGAGGCTATTTGGCTAATGTCCGTGTCTATCTCTATTTTCCATGAATGTTGACTACTAACACATTTTCTTTGGCATTCTTCATTTTTCTGCTCAGTCACTGCCTCAGTCCAACTGTGCAGAAAATTGTCATCCTGGATTTGTCAAGAGGGCTCGAGAAGGAGAGCCAGTTTGCTGCTATGACTGCGTTCCTTGCCCAGAGGGGACCTTCTCCACTCAGAAAGGTGGGTCATACTGAGGAAAATGGGAGGCTTTGTGGAACTGGATCCATCCAGAACATTTTCATGAAAGTGCAAGTTAAAAGACATAAGCTCACCTTTTTTTAATTTTTGACATGCACAATTTCTTATCTAAAAGGAAGTAAACTTTTTGTCTTTGAAGGAGGGGCTGGGTAGAGATGAGAGAAGGGGGTGGCAGACTGGGCAAGCTTTACTAATAGCAGAGGAAACATCTCTCCTGCTTCCTAGTCTGGATATGTGCTGCTAAGTTCACCTTTCTCGGAAGATCTGAGTTCTTTGAAACTTGATGAATTGTTTTAGGTCCACCTTCTGAAAGACCTTGCAATTCACTGTATATTGGATCCTCCCCTTGAGGATCACTGAAAAGGTGTCACTGGTCCATAATGTGGTGCTGTGGATAGTTATGGAGGCAACTCATTGCACAAATATTCTGCCAGTCATGTAGATAAATCAATCAATCAATCAATCAATCAATCAGAGTAGAGCTGGAAAGGATCTTGGAGGTCTTCTAGTGCTACCCCCTGCTCAAGCAGGAGACCTGATACCATTTCAGACAAGTGACTGTCCAGTCTCTTCTTAAAAACATCCAATGTTGAAGCACCCACAACTTCTGAAGGCCAGCTGTTCCACTGGTTAATTGTTGTCACTGTTAGGAAATTTCTCCTGAATTCCGTATAGCTTCCAGATATTACAAGATACAGTAAGTCCAGTATGTTAATTTCCGTGTGGCAGGACTCCAAATATTTGTATCAAAAGATTATGTGATTCATTATTAACCTGTAATATTGTAGCTTCCTATGAATTACATTACACATTACACCAGAAATAATTAACACCCCAGGACTTTCCGCAACTTCATATACCTAGCTAGTTAAAAAAATTACATCCTTCTTATGCTATTTTTAATGAAAAATAAAAGGAACAAAATATTAAAGAAAATTGATTTTTGGTTTCTCAGATGCAGAAAAATGCAGCAGGTGTCCAGATAACAAATATCCAAATGAGGCCAGAGTCCAATGTATCCCCAAAGTTATTATCTTCCTGTCTTATGAAGAACATCTGAGCATCATCCTGGTCTCTTTTGCCCTGCTCTTCTTCCTAACCACAGTCCTTGTTTTAATTATCTTCATTAAATATGGAGAAACTCCCATTGTCAAAGCCAACAATCGGGACCTCTCCTACATCCTCCTGGTCTCTCTCCTGCTTTGCTTCTTGTCTCCTTCTCTCTTCATTGGTCAACCAAGGAAAGCTACCTGCCTTCTCCGACAAACGGTTTTCAGCATCATCTTCTCAGTTGCTGTTTCTTCTCTCTTGGCCAAAACCATCATGGTGGTGCTGGCTTTCCTGGCCACAAAACCTGGAAATCGGGTGAAGAGATGGTTGGGGAAGAGCTTGGCCAACTCCATCATCCTGTCTTCTTCTGCAGTCCAA